>NC_081407.1:194034015-194256515 GCF_030272615.1 Cryptomeria japonica | reverse complement strand
CTCATGTGCAAGAAGTCTATACCATTGTTGGCTCTAAGGCTAATGTTAGGGTTTCCCAGGCTGGCTTGCACCCTCTTTGGTTGCTTTGGGTGGAGGCAAGGTTATCGCTACTAGCTTTGTTCCTCCTCCCAAATCTGTTGTGACGCAAAGATTTTCTCAAGCCACCATGGTTAGTTCTATGTGCCCCCCAAAAGTGTTTTTCCCTCTTCCCTATACCAATACTTCATCAATGGTTGGTTGTGGTGTAGAGGTAGCTAAAAATGAGAAATTTTTCCAAAGACGTGTATTGTTGTGTCTCTTCTTCTCTTACAAATCTATATAGCTAGGTTCTCTCTTCATGTAAACCTCTTGTATCAAGTAAGATTGAGCTTTTTCCTCATGCCAAAGGTTTCTTCATTGCATCTTTTTCTTCTTCTAAGTATCGAGACTTGGTGTTGGGTCAACCTTGGACTTAGGGAGCGAACTCTCTTTCCATTAAACCCTAGCCCTCTTCTTTCAATCCCCTCATTGAACTACTTCATTTGTGTCGAGTTTGGATCAAACTACCAAATATGAAGAGTCTTGCTATGAGGCCATTGCTAACTTAGTTGAGTGTTTCTTGAAAACTGGTAGTTCAACTTCTCACATGGATCATTCCACCTTCGCTCACTTGTTAGTTGATATTGACACCTCTAAACCCCTCCTCGGGGATGTGATTCTGATGGTGAAATATAGGCCTTGGATGCAACCATTGCGTTACGAGGGGCTCCCCTTCTCTTTTTGTCACTACTTTGCTACTAGTCACTTAGCTTTTGATTACTCTCTTTTGCATTGGATAGGTACTGCTACTTGGTGGAAGAATGGTAAAGAAGATCACTTGACCGTTGAGGTTCCTTCTTTTGATGACGATTTCTCTTCCCAAAATCTTGATGAGAGCTTTGATTTGGTTGTTTTGTGTCTGAAAGTTCCCAATATGACTCCTGTTGTATCATGCTAGGAATTTCCTACAATGGCTCCTATTTTGTGTCCACTTCTGTCAGTTTTGTGTGATTCCACGAGCAGCTTCTACCTCCCCCTATAGTTGATGACCATCTCCCATTTGATTTTACCCCCTCCCCCTCGATTGTTGCTAATCCATTAGTGGGGGGTCACCTCTTTTGTCCTATTGTAATGAGATCATATTTGATAGAATTGCTTGGACTATAGTTCATAGAAGGCAGAAAGACCCTTTCCCTTCTCCTCTTACTCTTTCAGGTGTGGTGAAAGAGAATTCGGTGTTTGGGTCAAGATCATATTTCACGCTAGTTCCCAGCTCTAGTCAAAAGCTCTCTTTCTCTTCTTCTTTCCCAATCTCACCTCTTGTGAGATTCATTCCCTTTGCCTTGATGATTGTCTTGTAATAGGTCGAGTCCCTTCCTGTACTTATCTAATCAAAACTATTAATTAAGAGAAGGTTGTGTACACCTTAGATTAGTATGTTAAAAATTATATCTACCTATAAGTCTTTAAACAAAACAAAACACTAATTCTAGTTTGTTTTACTTGTACACGCTATAATTTTATTCTAACATGAAACTTAGTTAACCTTTTTAAGAAAATAAATAAACCTTTAACTAAATTTGTGCCCTTGAGTTTTACCTTTAGCCAACTAGACCTTTAAATTGTGCTTGTTCATTAACAATTTAATCCATGAGACAAATACATCTCAAAAGAAGTGAGCCCACTATCACATGCTAAACATGTTTTATCTAGATATTTAGAGAAGTCCTTTAAAAGTTTAAAAGGAGAGGTGTGGGGTTCCTATAGTTCAATTTTAGTAAAACCCAAAGCCATATAGGGAATTGAAATAAGTCTCATAGCAATAAAAGTTAATTCTCAAACGTCTTTATAAATTAACATTAAAATTTGCAATACCTTGACATTAATGAGAACATGTTAAAATTCTTGTTTGGGCGATATGGATATTAACCTCTTTATTGGTTAAATAAATATATAAATAGATTATCACATGTGTGCACATACAAAATTTAATAATATTATCTTGTGTTGGGATTGAGATTGTTATATAAAATATTATTGTGTTATTAATCAATACAATTATTTTTCATAAATAATATAGAAAAAATATCTTTCAATTGATGTATTTAAAAATAACTAGGAAGGGTGTTATAGCATTGACATTATGTTCATCAAGAAAATAATATAGGTGTTATTTAAGTGAAATTTTCTTAATTTTCTGAAAAGTTTTGAGAGAGATTTGATATTTTGAATATATAAATAAAATTTAATTAAGAAAAGAAAAAAAATTACTCAAATGTTAGATTAAGTAGCAAATAATTCTTTATATTGCTACAGTGTTTATAGTTAACTTTTGAAAGTTTTAGTAAGATCAACAGAGTTAAAATAAACATGAAACAAATGAGACACAAAAAAAAGAAAAATGTAAAACAATATTATATATGAAATCTTACCAAAGAAAAGAAAAGCAAAGCAATTGAATTTCCAAAATTAAAAAGTTAAGTTTTAATAAAGACTAACAAAAATGTCATTATAAGCATCAAAAAAGACAAGACCATAGATTCAAAAGAGCATGACTAGATTTGGCACATATGCGCAATAGTACCATCAAGTTTAAGAAACATGGCAAGGGGCGTAAAATGGCTCATGATAGGAGAACAAAACTATGATTGATTGTGCACTTAAATAAAAGAATTAGAGAATGACAAGGCAGTGTGGTAGGGAAGTTGGAACCCTCAATTGATAGAATGCATATGGTGGAAGGAATAAATTGTTGAACATGGGCATATAATTGTATGAATTGGGTACAGAGGTAAGGAAAAGACAAAGCGCCTGAAATTAAAAATTAAATTACAAATTTAAACTTAACGAAATAGAGAAGTGAAGAAGGCGCTGGGAAAATTTTGAGTGGTTGCCTTAGTAGAGGAAGAGATGACAAGCATAAATAGACAGCCAATGAATGCATACAAATTTAGAGTGCATGGAAATGAACAAAAATAGTGCAGAAAAAACACACTTACGAGAAGAGGAATTTCAATGAAAGAAGAAAAATAATTTGGTGAGAGATTGTATGTCAAAGGAAAATAGAACCGCACATGTAGAGAAGAGAGAAATCTCTTGTGAACTTGTAGAAAGACAAGAACTGAACACACAGAGCATGAAGAAATGTAATTAGGAGTTGCAAATTTAGGGGAAGATAACAAGGGCGCATGGAGTAGAAAGAAATGATGCGTGGCAGAAAAATAGAATAAAAACAACTCACTAAATGAATACAAATTGTGAGCAAACAATGCCAAATAAAGAATGTGACAGAGAAAGAAGATGAAAAGGGTGTGGAAAAGCTATTCTTTGATGAAACTATTACTCTAAGACTTTAATCTGACATGGAATGCTTTCAATAATCGAAGACTGAGATGTGGAACCAGAGATTTCAATAGGAATGGAACTGGGAAGGCCTTCCTTAATGCTCGATATGGAGGGGTTCCTCCCTCAGTCGAAGCTTTTCACGTCCATGGCAGACACATGAACAAAGTCTTTGGACAAACAGAGATGTGAAAGGCCTAAGCAAAATGAGTGTGAAATGGCAGAAGCATGATATGCCTCGACACTCAAGGCCTCAGCCTAACCAGAACACTGTTACAACCAAGTTCACTAACTTGGACTCTTGGGCAAGCAAAGTGGCAACTAGTCCATATAGCATTCCTCTTCAAACAAGAAAGCCCATATTTGTTTCGACCAAAGAGGTTTCTTCCTCTCAAAAGAAAGCACATTCTCAGCGCCTCCACTCTCATTTCAGTACTTTGAGAGAGCCAGCTACTCACAGAGATCATGGGGCTTTGGGTTTCAAAAAGTCCTTTCCTCCTTGGCAAGTCCCTCCTTTCGATCACAAGCTTCAAAAATGGAAAAGGAAAGGTATGGGGAGTAAGTTGTTTGTACTTCCCTTGGATTCTTTAAACCCAACAATAGCTCGCTTTCAGGAGAATGCCCTATTTTCTCAATGGTGTGGTTGTCGAGGGGATAGCAATGAAATCATGTTCTAGTGGACTTCCTCGTTCCTAGGATTGATCTTAATAAGATCTCTGCCGAATGATTTTTCTTTTTAGAATGTGTGGAGTCCACCCTAAAATAAGCCATTATCAATGGTATCCCTCTCTTCTTTCAAGGCTCAACTTTCCATTTCTTAGACTAGAAACCAGGCTTCGACCCTGCAAATCACAGATTTCAAAAATCTCATATGGCTTTCTTTAGTTGGTCTACCTTTTGAGTTTTGGTGTTCGGAGGCCCTTTTGAAGATAGGAGACGTGTTAGGATCTTTAGTGGGCATTGAGGAAGACTTTTTGAATGGGCTTAAGGGCGATGTGGCTAATATCTATGTGGAAATTGATTTAAATCAAGGTTTTTATAGCGAGTTAAAGATAATCTCAGAGGTTGGTAGATGGAAGCAGAAAGTTCAGAGGCTGGGGAAGGAAACTCCTAGCAAATGCATCCTTTAAAACCATATAGTGCTCAACTATTCTATGGGTGTTGCTAGAGGCCCTCCCTCTCCCCTTCATAGGGTTGCAGTTCCAGAAAATGACGATAAGAACCTTGAGATGGGGAACATAGGATTGGCGTCTCCAACAGAATCGCTTGCAATAGCTGCCTCATACCATGTTCAAACCCCAAGACCTTCTCGACTTTCTGATACTTTTATTGAGAATCTTAAATCTCGGTCTCTTCTAGGTTATGCTTCACCCGCTTCTTCTCAGCCTCCCCCTTCCATGCCCCCGCTCATTCTGTCTCCGATTGTTAAGATTCAAAGCAACAAGACTGCGAGGAGTCTGTTTGGCCAAAAGAAAACCCTTTCTCTAACTCGGGGCTTTCAATATTTTTGCTCAAAATCCTAGAAAGGCCTCCAAAAGAAGAAACAAAATTATGCAAAAGCGTGAAGGGGGCACTCTCGCTTTAATAGAGACAAGCAAAGGGAAACTTATGTCCCTAACTAATATTTTACAGGAGGAGGAAATCATTGCTAATGACATTGTAGAAGACATGAAGGATACAGATGATCTCTCACCTACAGATGGTAAGGTTTCTTCAGCTAGAGCTCAAACCACTTTGCCTCTAAGTCCCCTGCCTCCCTCTAACAGGAGCCCCTCAAAAGTGCTTCATCTTTGCTCGGCTTCCCCACCCATCGATCCCCTGTCTTCTAAACAAGGATTTAATCTTTCCTCTAAAATTTCAAACCCTCTTCTGATTTCACCTTCTTTGATGCCATCTGATTTGGAAATGCACCTGGACCTAAAAACACAGATACTGTTCCAGGATTATTTGATTGATGATGATGATATGGATCTTGCTCTGGAAACTCCCTTGGTTGTAATGTATTCAAAGATCAAGGAGAAAAGGAAACTGGGATTAAATCAGTTGATAGATGGAAAGGTGAAACCTGATTATGGTATTTCTCCTCCCAAGAAGGACCACAAATCTTTGATTAAAGCAAGAACTCAAGAAGGGGTAGTGGAGAGTCAATCTAAAATCACAGACCTTTGGAAAGTAGGGAAGGGTAACACCCTTCCTGAACAACAATGAAAATCCTTTCTTGGAATGTTAGGGGCCTCAATGCCCCTAACAAATAGAGGGTGATTAAGAGAAGGATTCTCTTGGTCAGTGTAGATGTCACCCTCCTTCAAGAAACCAAGCTAGATTGTCAGCAAGCAGTATCTTTTGGTTCAAAAATCAACTCTCTTTTTCAAGCTTCTCTCCAATCCTCAGTTGCATCAGAAGGGGCCTTGGGGGGTCTAATGATAATTTGGAAGCCTTCTCAAGTTCAAGTGGAAGGTGTTGCTTCTTATAGAAACTGGCTACTAGTAAAGATCACTCACTTGCAAACAAATACATCCTTGTTTATCATCAACACTTACGGACCAACATCTCCTCTCAATAGGTGGCTCCTCTGGTTAACCCTTGATGGAGTCATATCTGAACTTTTAGATCAGCAGGTCATCATAGGAGGAGATTTTAATGCTATCAGAAATTCATCAAATAAAAGGGGAGGCATTATTAGGCTAGGCATATCTCTGCAAGATTTCAATGATTGGATAGATAGGAATGGGCTTTTTAGATTGACTCAGGAGACAACTCTTTTACTTGGACAAATAGGAGAAAAGGTTTTAGCAACATTTTAGAGAAAATTGATATATTTTTTTGTTGGGGGATCTCAGCTCCTTCCCTTTCTCTTTGGAGTGCTCAGTCCTAGCTTGCTTAGGGTTTGATCATTTTCCCATTTTGGTAACTCTTCAAGGGGTCTCAGACAATTCAAAATCTCCCTTCAAATTTGAGAATATGTGGATGAAAAATTCAAAATTCCTAACTTTGATAGAAGACTGGTGGAAAGAAGAAACATTTGAAGGTTCCAAACTTTATTGCTTCATTTCAAAGCAAAAGTATGTTAAGAAGAAGTTGTTGCAATGGAACTCCCAACACTTCAAAAACATCTTCTCTTCCAAAAAAATTATAGAAGAGAGAATGGCTGATTTAAATGCAAAAATCATCTCTGAAGGCATGGATCAAGATTCCTTTGATCAAGAAAAGAGGCTACTCATGGAGTATGAGGATATTATGTCTAAAGAAGGAGTTTTTTGGAAGCAGAAGTCTAGAGAAAATTGGCTTCGGCTGGGTGACAAAAATACCAAGTTTTTCCATAATGTGACAAAGATTCGCAGGAGCATGAATAGGATCTCAAAGCTGGATTTGAATTAGAACAAATCCATAGTGGACCCTGAAGGGATTAAGAGAGAAATAGTCTCATATTATTCAAATTTAGTAAACAATGAAGATGGTTCTCATCTTATAAAGCAGACAAACTTCTTGGCCTTGATTCTAAGGATCATTTCAGATGAACAAAATAAGAAGCTCAATGAGAGATTTTCATTGGAAGAAGTAACTTAAGCTCTTAATCAACTCCCTTCGAGTAAGGCTCCTAGCCCAAATGGTTTCCCTACAGATTTCTTCAATAAATGCTGGCATATTTTTGGACAAGATTTAGTTGAGCCTCTAGAATTGGCAAGAAGATTAGGCAATCTACTTAAATAAATCAACAATACGTTCATAGCCCTTATTCCAAAAAAAGAGAAAGCCTCTAAACTAGGGGACTTTGGGCCTATTTCACTCTGCAATACAGTTTACAAAATTCTCTCTAAGGTTATGACAAATAGAATGAAACCCCTTATGGCTTGCATTATATCAGAAGAATAGACTGGTTTTGTCCCTGGCCGCTCAATTTTAGATGGTGTCATTGTTGCCCAAGAAGCTATCCACACTCTCCAAAATATGAAGAGACCAGGTATGATTGTCAAATTAGATATTTCAAAGGCTTATGATAATGTGGATTGGTGGTTCTTATGCAAAATTATGCAGGCTTTTGCGTTTGGTAAAAAATGGATCGACTGGTTATTTGAATGCATTTCTACGCCCAGATTTTCAATCTTGGTAAATGGGAAGCCAGTTTATTTCTTCTCCTCATCAAGGGGCATCAGGTAGGGAGATCCTATTTCTTCATTTTTTTACATTATCATGGTGGAAGCTCTAGGGAGGGTTATCAAATCAAAACAATCTAGCAACCTCTTGGAAGGAGTTAAAATAACTACAAATTTTGTAGTCACACATCAACAATTTGCAGATGATAACCTCTTGTTGGGCGCAGCAAAGATCAAGGAAGCAACTCAATTGAAAATGCTTCTGGAATCCTTTGGAAAGGCCTCAGGCCAAATCATCAACAAAGAAAAATAAAAAAATTCTTCTTCTCCACCCCTGCCCCTTTAGAGGTTAAGATCCAGAGAATTTTTAACTGTAAAACAAACATCCTTCCCTGTATTCACCTAGGCATTCCAATTGACAGAGGATTGAGGAACTCAAAACTTTGGGATTCTCTAAAGCTAAAGATGGATCGGAATATTAATTCCTGGAAAGGGAAATGGCTCTCATGGGCTGGTAGGTTGGTAATGCTCCAAGCAGTTATTTCTGCTCTACCTATCTACCTTTTATCCCTCATTGTTGGTGCAAATTCCTTCATCATTAAAAAGATGAGAAACTTCTTCTGGCAAAACACTGAAGAAAAACATAAAATTGCTCTAATTGCATGGGATAAAATCATCCGACCCAAGTCCATGGGGGGGTCTAGGAATAAAAAATCTTCACTTGCAGAACAAAGCCTTGGGAGCTAAACTAGTTTGGAAGTTCATTAAAGACCCTAAAGCAATATGGGTAAGGATGATGGCAACAAAATACCTTACAGATGGGGATCCTCAAAAAATTATTGCAAACTCTTTGGCTTGGGATATACACGATGGATCCTCTAGCCTTTTCTAGGAAGACACATGGGGAAGATATCCAAGCATTGACAACTCTCTCAATATTCCAACAGCAAAGCATTGGCTTCAACAGCATTGGGGATCCTGAGTTAGTGATTATTTGGTTTTGGACAGGGCTTCTAGCATGCAAGGATGGTGTTGGAAGCTTTTGGAGGGATTGCCTATTCCTTCTGCTGAAATCAACCAGCTATCAGACCTCAATAGAAAAAGAGATATTAATCCTAGAAGAGGGAAAGATTCTCTTATATGGGCTTGTTCTAAAACAGGACAATATAATGCTAAAGATGGCTATAGGGTTTTAGCAAACTTTGGGAATCAAAAGGAACAAGATATTCCACTAAAACTCTTTTGGAGCAGCAATATTATCCCAAAAGAAGGAATATTTGCATGGTTGGCCTTCAAAAAGAGGATCCTCACAGCAGAAAGATTCACTCAAATGGGCTATGAAGGGCCCTCAAGATGCATTTTGTACAAAGCTCAAGCAGAAACAGTAGACCTTCTCCTTTTAAACTGCCCATTTGCCTCAAAATGTTGGCGATGGCTTTGTGCAAAACTGGGGTGGATAACAGCCCTTCCTAATGATATAGTCTCTCTTTTTTAATGTTGGCCACTTCCTTCTAAGGAAATCACTTTAAGTCAAATTCTGCAAATCTCCCCTTCTTGCCTTGTTTGGGAAATCTAGAAAGAAAGGAATCGAAGACTTTTTGATGATAAAGCAAGAAGATTGGAATCAGTTTTATCCTCAATTGAAACATCAATTGTTGAGGCAGTAAATTGCAAACTAGCCTTCTCAACAAGATTCTATCAAAAAAAAAATTCTTCTTGTGATGATAGAATAAAAAATAATTGGCAAGGGATCAAGATTCCTCCTTCCTTTGGGAGAAAACCTAGTGCAAGAAAGGATGTTATATGGTCTCCCCCTAAGCAAGGTTGGTTCAAGCTAAACTTTGATGGAACCTCAAAAGGAAACCCAGGTGCTTCAGGTATAGGATATGTGGTTAGAGATCATACAGGAACAGTAATTGGAAAGATGGCCATGCCATTGCTACCGGATACCAACAATGTAGCAAAATTCAAAGATTTGCTCCTAGGCTTACTTGATTGCCATAATCATGGGATAAGAAACATCATAGTAGAGGGAGACTCAGAGACAGTAATCAATGCAATTAAATTGAGAACAACCCCAAACTGGCAGCTACAGGCAATTTTGGACAGCATAATTGAAATTTTGTTCAAATTAGAGCAATATGAGGCTAAACACGTCTACAAAGAGGCTAACACAGAGGCAGACTCTCTCTCAAAAACTGCAACAGAAGGCCTTTCTTTACAATGGTGGGAGAAGGACAGCAGTAATCATGGTTAAAGCTGTAGAGAGTTTATCAATATTGCTTAGTAATGGATTCTTGTTTTCACACGTCAAACATAAAACTTTTTCGCCAGCTTGGTCAAAATGGCTAACTTTTCAAATTCAAACTTTTCCACCAGCTTACAATAGTGAAATTGTCACGTCATCTATGGCGTCATTTGTTTTTGGCCTTTCTAATACCGAATTCGCCCACTCTAATCCCGAAAAGACAGCCCATGATCCGTCGTCATTCCAAGTACGAGGCATGCGTTGTTCGTTGGATAGAGCTCAATTTTTTAGCCCCGAGATTTGGCATGATTTTAGACAGATATCCCTTGCCACCTTTGCAGTCGAATTCATTGCAAGGCATTTTGCATTAAATGCATTTTGAAGACAACACTCATTAGCTTTTATTTGGCTTCCTTCACAAAACTATCAACCGGATTCTCTCTACAACCGTCTCCACAAAAGCTTAAGCTACTTTAGTTTTCTAAGCAATGTTTGGGGAGGAGCAGTTTGGGTTTATAATGAGTGTCTACCCCAAACCAATCTCTTGCTTTGGAGCGGATACTCCCATCTCTCTCTCTCTGCCTCAAGCCGCCAAGTCTCTTTCAGACAAATCACGGACCTGAGATTGAAGAGGCTCCTATTTCCTGAGTCAACGGTCATCTTGGTCATTAAGCTCATCCTTGGTAGTGGGCATGTCAGTAGAGAAGAATACCCTTGAGACAACATGAGCATTTCGTCCCGGTGTGTCACCTCCTTGATGGACCTCAAGCTAGATAAACAAGAAGTCTGGAACCTCACCAGATGACTCTTCCCAGGAGACATCTTGCTTGATTTGTATGAAATCCTAAACAAAGTGCGACATGACTCGGGCGCTCCACGTCCAAGTGAGAGAATCCTCTTCAATGTCTCGAGAGAACTGATTAAATTATATCCTTTTCTGCTCGACCTAACGAGAAAGGACTTACAGAAGCACAGATCCTTTGCTGGCATGGCCCTCAGGTTTCTAAAATGGAGGTTTCTGGGGGACAATCCAGAGGATATAGGCAGGGAAGAAGAATTCCTAGACTTTGCCAGACTCAATGGTGTTTTGCCTCCCAAAACAGACGCAGAGGGTCCTCAAGCAAAGCACAGTAGGCGAGGTGGTGGCCAAGGTACCGGTCGTGCTTCTGGTCGAGGAAGGGGTCGTCCTCCATGAAGGGGTCTCAGAAGAGGACGTGCCCCAATGCCTCCGCCCATGACTCAAGTAGAGAATTAAACAGATATGTTTTTAGTTGATCTGTTCTTTTTCGAGGCCACTACAAAGCACATAGTTGGCTCTTTTTTATTTCTCTGCTAATTTTAAACAAAATAGAAACGTTATCATAGCTTTAGACTTATAAATTTTGAAAAACTTTAAGAGATTTTATTAAAAGGATAAATGAATTGTAATCAGTGCTCAAATCCCACTTCGAATCCAGAGAATCTCAAGGCTTTGGTTGTGGTTTTCTTTTTTTGTGCATACTCATAGATATAGCTTTATTTTCATAGTTTTTAGGCCCTACTAGGCCATTTTAGAAATCTGTGGTTTCATGGTGTAAATTCTCTTTAAAATCAATATATGATTCTGGCTCTGCCTTTTATCGACCAAAACAAAAACAAAAAAGGTGTGGAAAAGTCTCAAATAAGAAAACAAAAACAAATTGAATTACAGTTTGTGAGAGAGATTTAGAAAAAAGTGCTGCTTGAAAGAGAGGGAGACACCTGTAGAGAAGCAGAGGAGGGAATAAAACGTAAAGAACCGCATAAAGGAGCACCTCAGTTGTGCTTGCATTGCAAAATGGAGAGTAAGAGAGGAAGAATGTGTGTTTCCTGTGAAAGCGAGAGGGAATAAGTTTGAGGAGTAGCTCAAGTTTGGTAAAATTCTGCAGACAAGTAAGAAGCTTTTGAGGATTTTAGTTTTCAGATGTGGTTGGAAAGAGGCGTAATACATTTTGAGATTTTGGTTCTGTTTTGTTCAGAGAATTGAACAGAGTAGAGTGGAAGGTTTTAAATTTATAATGATTTCCTGACAATTGCAATAAAATTAGACATCTTGGTGTTTCTGGAAAATATTTTGTTTTGTGTTGAATTTCAATTGATTAAGATAAAACCATTTTCATGTTGGCTACGATCTCCCTAGCCTGGTAAGGTTCTAGGTTTTTTATCTGCATTAACTGTATCAGAGTAGGAGTTCCGGATCGTGCAGACAGAATGTCAAATGTGAGGTAGTCTGCCTCCAGGATTTGTAGGTGTAGTGAGTTTGTTGTTATCCTCTAGCAGAGATAAAGCTGGGTAGAAAGTTTATATAGACTTCTTCCATTGAGAGAAAGCAGGTAGAAGAAATCCTGGAGAGGTGCATCTTCCAAAATCCTATTGGGTAGAGTATAGTAGTGAGATTTTTTTTTGTTGCAGAGTGAATCTGTAATTGTAGAGCGCATCGGCTCTAAAATTGTTTGTGGTTGCGGATTGAAAGTGTACCACAATTGTTTGGTAAAATTTTCTGGAGACAAGGAGAGTGTTTGCTAATGAAGAAGGAATTTGTGAAGCCATGGAAAGAGAAACAAGATCCCACCAGAAGGAGTCATTTATTATGAACTGTTTGCAAAGTCTGGTGGAAAGTGTTGCACGACAACTGTAATATAGATAATTTGGTTGTATTGGAAATGGTTAAGAAAATGAACTTGAAGAGGATGAAGCACTCTAAGCCATACTGCATTTCTTGTTTGCAAAAATGTCATCAAATTAGGGTAAGTGAACAAAGCATTGTAAATTTTTACATTGGAAGATATAAGGATGCAATTGTATTTGACATAGTACCCATGGATGTTTGTCACAATTTACTGGGTCAACCTTAGCTTTTGGATAGGGAAGTTGTACATAATGGCAACTATAACACATATAACATAATCAAGGAAGGGAAAGAATATGTGTTGAATCCATTATGGGATAAACAAGAGGAAATGGTAAAAGAAATTGCATTAGTATGCCCTAATGAGTGTATGAAACAAGAAAGCAACATCAATGTTGCAATAGGTGAGAAAGAAGTGGCCGAGAATCCTTTGAAGGATGAAGAGAAGAAAGAAGAAGAATTTGCTGCAGATGGAGAAGCTGGGATAACAAAGAAGACCCTAGATATGACAAGCCAATGGGCGAAGAGGAGAACGGTCTTCTATGGAAAGAGGAAATGAAGAATATCAACATGTGGTTAGAAGGAGATTTGATAGATGAACTTGAAGAGTTGAATGGTGCAGAAAAAACAGAAAAATAAATTGGAGCAACTAAAGAAGACGAGATAAAATTTGGAAATTTTTGAGTCTAATTTGTCGGAGATGATGAATGCAATAAAGGATAGAGAGCAAGAAGAAAGTAGATACATGGAGAACTTCAATTTCCATAAAGATTTGTGGATGGATGTTGCATATTTAATTGTTTTTGAAGAGCATGACTTGCTTGAAGAAGATATTGAGAGGACCGAGAAGTTGTCCAGGAATGAACACTTGAGGGAGAATGAAGGTGCAGCAACAAAAATGGTGCAAGAGACTGTTGCAACAGTCGAGTATGAAAAAGTTGTAATTTTTCTGAAATCTTTGATAAAAGAATGGATGTGGATTTGTTTGTTGCTCACTTAAATAAAGAATCCATACAAATAGAAAGAAAAGGAGATTAGGTGGCTACAAATTGGTTTTTGGATAGTTCACATTTGCATATAGAAGTTGTAGAAGATGCTCCAAGTGAGATTTGGTGAAGGTGGTTTGTTTGCAGTAAGTCAAAACCCACGAAAGAGGAGAGTGAAGAGATTGTTTGGTGGAGGTGGATGGATTCCACAAAGGAGAAGAGGAGAGGAGAGAGACTTTGGCAGAGGACAGTAAATGGTAGATGCAAATCAACGAGGAGAGAAGAGTGGTAAGCAGAGTTGTGAGCAAAGGATAACAGTTGTTCCGATGAGATACTAGAGAAGGACGAAAAAGAAATAGTTGCAGGTACTGATTTCAGTATGGGTGTATGTTGCAAGTTTTTTGAAACTTGGAAGAGTAGTTCCACCGCTCAACTCCGTTTTGTGAGCCAACAGTACAATCAAGTTTAAGAAGCACGGCAAGGGGCGTAAAATGGCTCATGACAGGAGAACAAAACTATGATTGATTTTGCATTTAAAATAAAAGAATCAGAAAATGACCAGGCATTGTGGTAGGGAAGTTGGAACACCACAATTGATGGAAGAATGCATATGGTGGAAGGTATAAATTGTTGAATGTGGGCATATAATTGTATGAATTAGGCAGAGAGGTAAGGAGAAGACAAAGTGGCTGAAATTAAAAACTAAATTGCAGATTTAAAATTAATCAAATAGAGAAGTGAAGGAGGAGTTGAGAAGAATTTAAGGGGCTGCCTAAGTAGAGGAAGAGACCACGCAAGCATAATAGACAACCAATGAATGCATACAAACATAGAGTGCGTGGAGATGAGCAAAGATAATGAATGCAGAATAACCACGCTGATGAGAAGAGGAATTTCAATAAAAGAAGAAAAACAATTTGGTGAGAGATTGCATGTCAAAGGAAAATAGAACCGCACAGGTAAAGGAGGAGAGAAATCTCTTATGAACTTGTAGAAAGACAAACAAAGAAAAAAGAGATGTAATGAGTTACAAATTTAAGGGAAGAGAACAGAAGACATCACCAATAACTACAGGGAAAGATAACAAGGGGGTAGAGTAGAAAGAAACGATGCGTGGCAGAAAATAGAATAAAAACAACGCACAAAATGAATACAATTTGTGAGCAGACAATGCCAAATAAAGAATGTGACAGAGGAAGAAGATGAAAAGGGTGTGGAAAAGTCTCAAATAAGAAAACAAAAACAAATGAATTACGGTGTGTAAGAGATTAAGGAAAAATGTGTGGCTTGGAAGGGAGAGAGACGCCTGCAGAGAAGCAGAGGAAATAAAAAGTAAAGAACTGCATAAAGGAGCACCTCAATTGTGCTTGCATTGCAAAACAGAAGAGGAAGAATGTGTGTTGCCAGCAAATGCGTGAGAGAATAAGTTTGAAGAGCATCTTAAGTTTGGAAAAATTCCTCAGGAAGCTTTTGAGGATTTTTGTTTTCAGATGTGGTTGTAAAGAGGCATAATAGATTTTGAAATTTTGGTTTGTTTTGTTCAAAGAGTTGAACAAAGTAGAGTGGAAGGTTTTAAATTTGTAATGATATCCTGACAATTGCAATAAAATTAGACATCTTGGTGTTCCTAGCAAAGTATTTTGTTTTGTGTTGAACTCAATTGATTAAATCAAAACTATTTTCTTGTTGGCTACAATTTTCCCAGCTTGGTAAGGTTTTAGGTTTTTTACCTGCGTCAGCTAGGGAATGGATCCTACAAGTGGTGCTCATGTCTAGTGTCTCTGAGTAGGTTAGAGATGACAAATGGTAAAGTTTTGACTTCGGTTAACTGTTTGGAATTCAATGTTTTTTATTTGTTAATTTGTCATTGTAACTGTCACATTACACTGCTGCTTTCTCTTCTATCATGGAGGCTCCTATAATTCTCAAAAGCTCAAATGAAAGTATTTATTCTAAATCCAATATAGATAATGTGCTAAGGGTGTCCAAAGACAGAAGGGATTTTTTTAATCTCAGAACATAATTATTGTGATATTTATTATGTTGAGAGACCTCCATTTATAAAATAAACCACCATTAATTTATCATCAATAGTAGAAGGTACGATGGCAGCGTCTATTTTAGTTTCCAACATGGACAATGTACTAAGTATGGCATACAAGGTAAAAGGATCTTCATTTAAAAATTTAATTATAATAATTTTGATATTTATCATGCAAATAGACATTCCCCCTTATGAACACAATAGCTAATAAGTTATAGATTTAATCACCAATCTTTTTAAAAGAATCTAAACCATCCATTTGTTCAAATATGTTCTTTAATTTTAAAAATGATTATCCACCTATTTGTTAGATGGCAATTCTTATATACGATAATATAATTGTTTTTAATGCGTAATGTTTTTGGATTCAACTACATATGATTTGCTTGCATCAACGTTTCGAATCACTCTTTGATCAATCATCAGGATGAGAGAAAGTTGTAGGAGAAAAATGGATGAATTGTAGACCACTGCAAATTTAAAAAAGGGGTGGAAGGTAAACAGGTTGCACAAAGTTCAAAGTTCAAAGACAGTAAATATAAACAAAGACAAAATGAAAACAATAAAAATCATATAGAATATACAATAAAAACAAATGCAAATAGTTGAACATAATTTATAATTGAAAAATCTAACTATAAAGTGATTCAATTATATAAACAATATAAGCAATATTATTAAATAGGAAAAAGTCTAGTTATAAATAAAGTATCTATAGACTACATATAATTAATATAAAAAAATCATAATAATATCAATAGACCATATACAAGGGAAAACACAAATGCGGGGGAATGAACGGCCTCGGAAAGGGTCCATACAGCAGTTGTTGACCTTGGAATACTTTGTATAGGTAACACTTTCACCTAAGAGAATAGATATCGATAACTACGCTTAGTTCGGCATCTAGTGTTCACAATATAAAGGGAAAGGAAAAGTCCTCTGTCCAGAGTAGTTTACTAAATTCTGCTAGCATTCAGTCCCCGAAAGCAGAGTATATAACGTTCCACTTAAGTAGCACAATCCATTTAAAGAACCATACAGGGATTAAAATTATGTTCCAATTTAAGTTTTACTATTAAAGACTTGTGTTAATCATGTATATTATCCATGACTAATGCAGCTTATAGGAATAACACAGCTTTGATGTATATTTTCGTGAGAGCCATTCTTTGTTCAATTGCAATACTAGTGCAGCAAAATCATCAACCTAGCATCTACTCTTCCCATGCAGGCTGGTCATGTGCAAAACAATTGTTGAAGATTTAACTACATCTTGCCACTAAATTCTGCAATAAAATAGACCTAAAACACATGAAGCATGGATGAAGAACCGTGACATCTAACAAAAGCATCAAATTCGAAGTTTGCTGATGAAAGTAATTGATGGAGTTACCAACAGCATAAAAGGTTTGCGTAATTAAATGTCAGTTGTAATGTGTTCCTTTCACAAAACCCAAACCTAAACACAAAATCATGTTCATCCCAATATTCATAACTTCACATTACATTTAGATTTAAATGTGAATTACACTAGATTTACAGAGACGAATTCAGCTCACATTGTTGACCACAGAAAGAAATTCACCTAAATTTTCTTTACAATGCAAATTAGTATAAGATTTGTCTTTAATATATAGTAAACATACAGATCAACTTTTAAGATGGTGTTAAACTCCCATTGGAATCATGATGCATGCCGATAGAAGACATCACAGATAAGTGTAAATAAGTGAAAAAATAGAAAACAGTGATGGGAGGAAATGCCCAGGTTCCATATTAAGTAAAATATCAGCTACCGAAACCATCTCAAACTGGCTGTCATCTACTGACAATGATGGACAATTTGGTTAAGTTACAATGCTCAACTAACAAAAATGTTGTAACCCATTATCCAATTACAAGTAATGAATCAGTTAAAAACATTTTTTTGCAAACAAAATGAAATATCATTGTCATTTACTTCGTCGTTATAAAAATGTTTTCTGATAGGTGAAAGCTTATTTTTTATTCAAAGTGTATACTGGTATTCAAATGAAATGTCACACCGGGCAATCCATAAAATTCCCAATGCCAAAGAAGATAAGTTTCCAAAATGGAAAGAATATGGCAAGATGCCATGTCCATTATGCTTCTTGATGCTCCATTCTATCATCAAATGCATCCACCCAACTGCATAAACATGACCCCAAACAGATATCATAAGGACTGTAAACCATGGAGTGTAAAGTTTAATCCATTCCATATTCACATCAAGAATGGAGACCGCAAAAACAAAATCTTTGCTTGTCCAAGCAAAGAGTAAGATACAAGAAACATATCATACGATTCATCAAATTGTCATTATGGGTAGAGAAAAAATCGAATTTTTACGGGACAATTTAAATAGCCTTCAGTCATGTATAAATAGCAGAATTCTCACTAAAATATAGAATAGCAATTTCGCCCAAATTTATTGAGCATTATCTATGTCATAAACATCAAAGTTTCAAACCACCAGTAAGACTACTTTGCAACCCGAAAAATATTTGTGAGATTTTTGTGTGAGACAAAGTAAACAAAGTGAACAATACTAGTTAGCAAAGAAAGTGTTTTCCAGGCCAGCTTTACATAACATGTACTATTTTGAATCAGATTGTTATCTAAATTTAGTGTCACAATAATTAGTAATTGTATAGCAAAATCCAGATGCACGTGCTGATAAATAAGACTACAATATCACAATTTAATTGGCCCACTTCAGTTTCTATACAATTGCTTACAACTTCAGGAAAATCTACCTACTCAAATAGATAGTTAAGAGGCATAAAAGGTAAAAAGGCAAGGTGCAATATAAAACTTGTCATTGAGGAACTCGTTATTCAATGGAAAGCACAGCAATATTACCTTATATAGTAGTCATTGGTCTCGAATTCGTAAGCTTATTGCTTGAATTTGTAATACGATCAAGATTTTCTCTTGATAAACATACAAGGGCAGGCTCCCACAGACTAGCATCAATTACCTTAATGTAGCCTCATATGTCGAACAAAGATACTCAATGAGGCCAATACACCTCTAGCATGTGTAAAGGATTACAAAGATCAGAACTTTAACTATCATTAAAAGTGAATATACAAAGGAGTCGATAATGTCTGATACGCAAGATATGGATTTCTCAAGCATGCATGAGAACTCAAGTCCAATTCCCAGTATTTTATAATTAGATAGCTGCAGTTTTGTTTGGTGATGTTTTTTCCCTTGTTTTCCTTGCTGTTTTGAATCTTCACTCTGCTTCTGCTTTGATTAAAATTTTCCCTTTCTTACATTCTGAACTTATTTAAAAGTGAATATACAAAAGAGTCAATAATGTCTGATTCGCAAGATATGGATTTCTCAAGCAGTCTGTCCCTCCTAATGATCTTTCATGCATGAGAACTCAAGTCCAATTCCCAGTATTTTATAATTACATAGCTGCAGTTATGTTTGGTGATGTTTTTTCCATTATTCTCCTTGCTGTTTCGAATCTTCACTCTGCTTCTGCTTTGATTAAAATTTTCCCAATCTTACAATCTGAACCTATCACTCCAATCTTATGTTCATATTTCCTTCAGCAACCTGAAGTTTCTCCCAAATTCTTCAGATATTGTCTAGAATTAAGTTTATACATTTTTTCACCAAATGCTAGTTTAGAGAGGCCATGCCCTCGATTCATTCTTTTTAAACAGCTGTAATACCAGATGGTCCTCAACCATCCAGAGACAAATTACTACAACAAATTCATCATTCTCAGAAAACAGTGCTCAACCAATAGTTCAACAAGAATGGCTAATGGTTGTTTATTGAAAATAGAAAATCCTCAAGGAGCCCATTCCTGAGTGCATGAAATAGAACAGAGATTGAAACATTAAAAAAAATCCTTGATTTTCTGGCTTATAGGAGCATACCCAGGCCCAAAATCTTGATAAGCTGGATGCATTTGAAATGGAAATCCAGGAGACATATTAATATTTTAACTATGTCAATACTGTGCAAGATTTCAAGGCAATCAACTCCTCAAAGGATGCAAAAACACTGTCCAATGTGTTCTATTGTTCTATAGCAAATCTGGTCTGTTCTTGAAATCACTGACTTTAGTCCAACAAATGAGTTCCCAAGTACCATTCTAGTTTAGGTAAAACTGCTTTTACTCCCTAAAATATATTTAAGTTTTTTCTAAGCAAAATAAGAAAGGTAATTAGAGAGTTCATAATTGATTCCAAGTTAACTATGCAGCCTAATGTTTGACATTAGACCCATATCTACATCAACATCGATCTAGAGAAGCCTCTCTTCGCCCAGAACTCTTCTAGAACTTGGAGGAAAGAACCTATTGATCATAAAAATAACCCATTCAAAAGCATAATGTCACAAGAATGGGCATCTTACTTGACCTTGTCCTATGGTTCACAACCAAAGCCAGTGCAAATTGAAGGGGTTAAGCCAAATTCCAAATGAGCCTGTGCTTCTAAAGAAGATCAAACAGCAAAGCCATAGCAATTTAAACATATCCAATTAAAATTACTTCAAAGGAGAAGAATAAACAAGTCAGCAATACTCGAAGGGAGAAATGGTGGTAGTTGTGACTTGTAAGGCAAGAGCATAGTAGTAAGGTTCACTCAAATATAGTGAGAGCACGAAAAGAGAGACAAAATATTTTGTAGCTCTTTAATTACTTTTGATATTCTAGGCTTCAAAACAAACAATGGAGGCTTCAATTAAAAACAAACCAAATGAACCTTAAGGAAATGATGCCTCTAATAACCAAGACAAGCTTTTGGCTATGTTACCAGATCCACCAGCAAACTGGCCAGATCTGGATCCAATTTGAACTGGATCCATGATCCAGTCGGATCCACTTGTGGATTTGGGCAAGATTCAAGATTGTGGTGTTGGGTTCATATCTCAAGTGAACTCAAGAAGGATCTGGGGAAACTATGTGAACACATGGTGAATCCATCAGTCCCCTGCACCTTTTGTAATTTTTTTTTCTCTTTTTAAAAATTTTTCATGATTTGATTTTGTCTTGGGCAGCCTAAAACAGATTTAAAACCCAAAAAGTCACTTCTAAAACATTTCAAACACCAAAACAGGTTCATTTTTGCTCATTTATATTGTGAAAAACAAATATCATTTCTGCCCATTGAATCAACAAAGGGAGCCGAAGATTGATCTTTCAAGGTTTTACAATGATTGTATTGCCATTCCTACATATTTGCAAGTGTCCATTGGCTGCCAAAAAGATCATAGAAGAATAATTTTGCGCAGAGTTAAGTTTTCTTCATTTTTTTTCTCCATTTTTGTTTAACAAACATGAAACATACTCTTTGCTTTATTTTTTATTTTCTTTCATTCTTCCATGAATGTATCAAAATTTAAAATTTTATTTGTTTTGAATGTGATGTTTATAAAATTTCTTGTCATGGGAATTACAATGGTAGCCAGTTCTAACTTCATAACTGAACCTAAATTTAAAACATATCCAAGTTCTAATCTATGGAAGTATGTTTATATGATACAACCAATTCCAAGTAGTGGGAGATATATTTGGATTTGCCGAGGATATGAAGTTAAATATTCAAGGTGAAAGTTCATTTGTGTGGAATACCTGGACAAGGCTTCAACAATTGCCCTAGAAAGAATGGTATTCATGTGCCATCAGAACAAGTGAGATATCATATATTAAAGAACAAGAGCAAGCAAATGAATTAGCAAACCGTGGAGCAAATCATCCCTTAGCAAAAAAGAAGACCAAAGAGAATGCTCCTTGTGCCCCAATCTAATCCAAATGATGCTACCCATTTTTGGCCACTCCTAAAAGTGAAGAACCCACTACAAACAAAAGACCAAAGGGACCTTTAGAAACTGCATTTAAAAAAAGATTCTCGAGACATTGTCGATCAACACACAGCAATATGTATTTAAGAAAATGGATTGCCTTTCAATGTTGTTCGCTCACCATCCTGACAAGAAATGATGAGAAAAAGTAATGATGCTCCCAAAGGGTACAAGGACATAAGTTATGAGGTGTGTGGCTCCTTATTGAAAAAAGAGGTCAAGCTCATAGAAAATTCATTGAAGCCCATACAAGATTCACGGGTCATGGCAAGGGTGTCCATTGTTTTCAATGGGTGGAAAGATGCTAAAAATCAACTGTTGATTAATGTCGAAGTAGTGTACCCTAAAGGAGCAATGTTGTTGAGAGTTGTAAATTGTGAGGAGCAAGTGAAAGCCAATTTATAACTATTTTTCTCATCAGAACCATCGAGGATGTGGGATCCCATAACATTGTTCAAGTCATAACAAACAACACAAAGAATGCAAAGTTGTCAAGTTGTTGGTTGAGGAATGCTATTCACACGTCTTTTGGACTTGTTGGTTGAGGAATGCTATTCACACATCTTTTGGACACCTTGTGTGGTCCACTCTTTGAATCTTATTATACAAAAGATTGGATCAAAGAGTTGTATGTAGAGGTTGAGGAGATCCAAATGTTCATCACCAACCACCACATGTCACAAGACATTTATAGATTATAGCAGTCCTCACAGTCAAGCCTACTATTCCATGCTTCTAAGCAATGTCCTTTCGTCCAAAAAGTCGGTTTCAACTTTTTGATGCCATTGTATGCTAAGTGCAAACCTTGCACTATTAAATACAAAAAAATACATTTTAATGCAGCATTTTTTATACAAAAACAGCATTTAATTTTTTTTAAAAGAGCATTGCGAACCCTAAATAACAACCTTAATTCAAATGGCATTACATAAATAGAATTAAAAATTGAAGCAGTCAGCATTTTTTAATACTGTAAATTTATAAAACCTACACTAATAATATATACTGCATTTTCATTTAAGAAACAAAATTAAAAGAGTCAAATAAAATGAAAACTGTTTTGAATTATTTGCAAACATGAGTAAACACAAATAAAACATTTGTTCTGGAAATGCATGGGAAAAATAAAAAACAAGCTAGGACCCAAAAAATTGCAGCATTTCACTCCTTGAATCGCCTCCAAACTCATTTGATCACTCAAATAAAGTTGCAAATACATTGTGAGAAAAGTTGGAGGGTCAGACACAATTTTAAATAGGAAAATTGCACATTTTTATGGCATTTTGAGTGTGTTTTTCCTGTCGACACATGTTACCATGTCTGGCAAGTCCACGTAACAAGTCTCCAAAATGGACTTGCTAGAACATACACATGAGCAAATCATTTCAAAAGACAACTCACATGTTCTGTGATAACTTGGTGACTTTTTCATCCATGTTTTATTCCCACCTTCCTTCTCTACAATTGCTTCAATAGCATACCAATTGGCCAGTGAGGGTTTTAAACTGTTATATATGTATTTCCAACCAATTAAAATTGATGAAATGGCTTCAAATATACACTAAGAATGTATTCAACTATAAAAACTAATCAACGTTCTAAACTATATCAACTAACCCCAGAACATAAGCATAAAAGGTTTTCTAAACGGTTTGATCCTACGGATAATTTGACATTGTGACATTTGCCGTGACAACTTTTGGTAACATAGGATTGTTAAGTACAATGACATATAAATATTTAGCAAGATAAATAAATAATCCAAACATCCAAGTTGTGACATATCAATAAATTGTAAGTGTTTCAAGAATCAATGAGGACCATTATTTTATTCTTGCATCATTGAATCATCAAATGTTTAAGGATAGACTACTACAGGCCAAATGATTTTTCATTAAAAAAGTCAGTTTTGCCAAAATCAATGCAAACTATTACTTTATTAATTTTTATATAACCTTAATTTTTCAAAGACCTGAAGTTAGATGATTCCTGTTACAGAGAGTAATGGTACTTTTGGGTTAACTTTTTCCTGAGCCAGTTAATTGCTAGTAGAATCATAACCATTTGTATTCATATTATCACCACTGTTCACATCATTGTTACTTCCATTACAGCACGCAGCTTTAGAAACATTAAATTTAAAAGAAATCAAGGCTCAGCAACCCATATTAATCATTAAGAGAGACTCCAGAGAAAACCCATGTAGAAGATGATTTCAGTAGACATTTCAGGAAATTAATTATCCTGATAATGGGTTGCAAAGAGTGGCCTGAAAAAGTTGATCAAAATCATCTTCTATGCAAGTTTTATTTGGAATCTCTTTTCCTAACATGAAATTTTGAACTTGCTGTCGTTTGAATTTCCTTTTTATCTTTCCTGTCCTTATTTTAGTACAAAATTAGTTGAGCAAGGTCGCAGTGGTTTAAGTTTTTGCTAGTCAATTTTATACATTATTAGGCTGGAAAGGATGAATTTTAGTTGCCATGTTGATCTCTGTTCAGCAATTAAAGCTTTGTGCACTGCATCTTGAATAGTCTGAATCTCATGCATGTGCAGTTTGTCCCTGATATTGGATCAAAAACCTATGATATAAGTCATTAGTTGTAAATACTAGGGAACATTCTTCAAATTTTGCAAATGTCTCCCAATCTAATGAAAGTTCATCAACTCATTTGGTTAGGAAAAGTTCTACCAATCAATCAGTCTCTGAAAGTTCAAACTGTTTCAGAAAATCCCCAACAAACACACTCCAAATGATTGTTAAACCCTCATTTCCTTACACAAACTATGATACTACTTGCATGTGCATATGCCATCAGATCTGGCAGGGTTTAAAAAGAATTAGCGGTCCTTCTGTCCAGAATTTTGTTTGTATTAAAAGTTGAAATATACCATTGCCAAAGATGAGAAGGGATTGAGAGTATCCTCCATAATATTCTTCATGGCATATATTGGTTGTGGCTTCCCACTGATTGTTTTTTTGTTAAAAATTGTTAATTGGCATGTTGAAATTTAACTGAATTGCATATCCTTCATTAAAAAGTTTCTTTATAAAATGCAGTTTCTCCTTTCCAAATCAATAACTATGTATTATTTGAAGCAAAATATCAGCTATATGCAGGTTCACCACAGATCTTAATGCCACATAAGGATGATAACAAGAACAGATAGGAACTCTTCAGATGTATTTCCCCTAGAAATCTAGCCAAGATTCTATTTAAAAGTTTCATTGTTTCTGAGTTCGTATCGTAGGAACTGGGTTATGCTTCAATACAAGCCTTCCTCTAACAACAAGAAGGAAGGAGACAACTAGAATCAAGGTCATTATGTATCTAACGTGTGACAAAAATCTTCTAAATAAATTCTATAAATGGAGCTATTGATATGTGAAAATGATAAATATGGTTGAGAGTGGCACACTCAATATTCTATACAGCTCTATTTCATTCTAAACAAAGCATCAGAATACCAAATGCCAAAATTCATTACATGTGAGAGAGAGAGAGGGGTCTTCAACTATGCATTGTATCTAGAATATAATAATTTGTTTCACCTTCAGGTTTTATCAACAAATCAGAACTGTTGAAAATGTTAGCTAAGTTCAGATACCTGATTATCGAATTTTAATGTTGTCAAATGACAATTAAAATTCAAATGTATTATCTCAATTAATACTCAATTAATTTGATATTGGGTTGGACCCAAATGTAACATGAGAAACAATTAACTATGTTATTGGGCTGGGCTCAATTGTAATGTGGAAAGGCAATTCAATGACTATTGGGCTGGACCCAATACCTAACGTGGGAAAATGTATAATATTAATTGATCATCTTGCAAGCCGACTTGAGGATGTTTAGCACCAAAAGGATGATATATAATCCACTTCAAGATGAAGTCATTTACACATCATTATTAGAAATGCAATCTGCTCTCCTACATTTTAGCGAACTCTTCACTTGTGCGAATTCAGTCAAGGATATTGTTGGGCGAAGTTGTCAAGATCTTCTACAATTCTTCTCCAGCCTATTGTAGTCATCTGCTGTTGATCCTCTCTTTTGGTCATCTACTGTTGATTAGGGCTACATCCTTCATTACCTTGTCAACTTTCTATTTGGACAGCAATCTGAGATAAGTGTGCTATATTGTAATTGCCTACAATTGAGATAATACATATCATATTTAAGGCTGGGTTTTTCACCTCCAAGAGGGAGGTTTTCCCAGGGTATTGGTGTCTTGTGTCTTGTGTTTTATTACTATTATTGTTTATTCACAGTCTGATTATATTTAATTGGTTAGATTAACATTTGATTGCTTAAAATTAACATGGTATCAAAGCTTTAGGTTCATTTAAATAATCAGATTATTAGTTGCCCTTCACTTTCAGTTTGCTGTTTTAGTTTTTGCAAGATGGTTACAGGTCTGAAAGTAGAGGAGAGACTTGAAGGTGCCCTCAATTTCACATCATGGAAGGTTCATGTCCTCCTTGCTCTTAAAGAATTAGAGTTGTTACAGTTTGTGGAAGATATGGATCTGACTGAACCTTCGGATCTGGAAGAGCTAAAGCAATTCAAGAAGAATGCTCTCAAAGCAAAGAAGTTTCTTATTGATTCCGTGAAGGATCATCTTGTTCCAGTCATCTCCAAATTGAAGACAACCCGAGAGATGTTCAAACATCTAGAAGGGATATATGAGATCAACAACATCAGCCAGACACTCACACTGAGGCAGCAACTTCTTCAAGTCAAAATGTGCAAAGGAGATTCAGTCATGTCCTTCTTCATGAAGATTTCAGAATTGAAGGACCAACTCAGTGCCATTGGAAGCGAGGTTGTGGACAAGGATATTGTCATGATTGCATTGAATGGTCTTCCTGACTCTTGGGATCCCTTCATTCAAAGCATAAGTGGAAGAGCTGAATTCCCTTCCTTCGATCGCCTCCGGTCAGATTGCATTCAAGAGGAGTCACATCTAGCTGCCAGAGAAATGCATAAAGGCTCTCATGGAGGAGATCAACATGTGCTTGCATCTCAACATGTTAGAAGGAAGGGAGGCCGTTGGAAGAAGAACAACTTCAAAAGAGATAGAGACTTCAAACCTCCAGCTTTCGATTCAAGGAAGAAGCCAAGGGATCTTTCACATGTCCGTTGCTTCAGATGCGACAAGTCTGGACATTATGCCAAAGAATGTCAGAATTTACCCATGCAAGGGGAGGCCAACCTGAATGAAGTTGCAAACTTAGAGGATAATGAAGACTATCTCTTCATTTCTGCCTTGTCCAGCAATGTGCCAACCGATGGCAACACTTGGTTGATCGATAGTGGTGCATCTAGACACATCACGGGATATCGAGAGCATCTCTCAGACTTGATAGAGAAAGAGTCCAATCTTCATGTGGTAATTGGTGATGATGCACAGTATTCGATAAGAGGCTTTGGTAGTACTTCTTTAAATTTAGAATCTGGTATGTCCTTGCATCTTAGAGATATTTTATTTGTCCCTGGAATTAAGAGGAATTTAATTTCTATTTCTGCCCTAGAAGATAAAGGTTATCAAATAGCATTTTCTAAGGGTAAATACTTGCATGGCCTAAGAAATCTAGTATTAAATCTACTCGTGTTACTGGAAATAGATATGATAGTTTGTATAAGCTTTCAACTAACCCTATTCGAGCACTCATTCATGAAGCTCCTGAATCTAGCAAGCTATGGCATAGAAGGCTCGGTCATCTTCACTATCAGGCACTTCCTTCACTTGAAAGGATGGTTAAAAGTATGCCTAAACTTAATCAATCTCATGATGATGCTTGCAAAGGTTGTGCATTAGGTAAGAACACTAAAAGTCCATTTCATAAAAGTGAAAGTAGAGCTAAAGAAAAACTAGCACTTGTTCATTCTGATCTATGTGGACCTATGTATGTTCCTTCACCTAGCGGATTTCTATACTATGTTACATTTATAGATGATTTTTCTAGAAAGACTTGGATTTACTTTCTAAAATCTAAAGAATCTGATGAAGTGTTATGTAGGTTTAAAGAATTTAAAGCTCTAGCTGAAAATATGTTTGGTAAAAGGATTAAAGTGTTAAGATCTGACAATGGAGGTGAATACACCTCAAGTGTGCAGAAACAAGAATTAAGAGGGAGTTCTGCGTTCCCTACAATCCTCGACAAAATGGTGTAGCTGAACAAAAGAATAGAACCATTGTTGAAGCTGCCAAAGCTATGATTCACGATCAAGACCTAAAGATCATCCTATGGGCTGAAGCATCCAAGACTGTTGTGTACATTTAGAATAGATGTCATCACCGTGTCCTAAAGAACATAACTCCCGAGGAAGCTTTCGCAGGAGTTAAACCAGATATCAACCACCTAAGGATCTTTGGAAGTCCTGTCTATGTTCATGTGCCAAAGGAAAAGAGGACTAAGTTATAGCCTTCCGGGAAGAAAGGTATCCTTGTTGGATATAGTGAATCTTCCAAGGCATTTTGCATATGCATTCCTGGTCAAAGGTACATTTAGGTAAGTAGGGATGTCACCTTTGAAGAAAATATTGCTTTCAAGAAATCTAAAGGTTCTCTTATTGATAATGATAAAGAAGTTAATGATAATCAAGATATGGATATTGATACTAACCCTGAGATTCAGAGGGAGCCTATTGAACCTCCTGAACCTATTGTGCATGATGATCGTCTTGAGCCCCTAGTTCCAACTGATGGACCTAGAGATATTGCAGTTAGCAAGAAAAGACCCCTTTGGGTTAGAAGCACAATTCAAGATGCAGAAAAGTTTGCAGCTCCTAGTGGCACTTTCAAAGAAAGTAAGAGACCTCGGAAGCTCCCTAACTATGTTGCAATGATGTGCAACACCATTGAGGCTGAACCATCCAGCATAGAAGAAGCTATGAACCAGCAAGCATGGAAGTTAGCTATGGACGAAGAGTATCAATCCATCATCAAGAATGATGTCTGGGATGTTGTGCCTACACCTAAAGGTAAGTCTGTTGTTTCTTCCAAATGGTTGTTTAAAATTAAACATGTTGTTGATGGTAGTATAGAGAAATATAAAGCTAGATTTGTAGCTCGTGGTTTTTCTCAGAAGGAAGGCATAGATTATGAAGAAATATTTGCTCTTGTTGCTAGATATACTTCTATTAGAACTATTATAGCTATTACTGCAGCCAAAGGTTGGAAATTACATCAAATGGATGTAAAAACTGCCTTCCTTAATGGTGTTATTGAGGAAGAAGTCTATATTGAACAACCTGAAGGTTATGAGATTCATAATAGAGAGACTCATGTGTGCAGATTGAAGAAAGCTCTCTACGGCCTCAAGCAAGCTCCTAGAGCTTGGTATGAAAGAAGTGATAAGTACTTAGTTAGTTTAGGATTTTATAAGAATGATGCTGACCCTAACATTTACTTTAAATTATTTAATGGTGAAATGTTAATTCTGGTTTTATATGTTGATGATTTATTTCTAACTGGTGAAGATAGTCTCATCATTAGGTGTAAGAAAGAATTAGCTACTAAATTCGAAATGAAGGATCTAGGTCTAATGCATTACTTTCTAGGGTTAGAAGTGTGGCAAAGACCTAATGAAATTATTCTAAGTCAAGGTAAATATAATATTGATATATTGAAAAGATTTGGCATGATGGATTGTAAACCTATGTCTACTCCTATGAAAACTAACTTGAAGAAGTTGAGTATTTCTGCAGCTAACTCTGATTTTGCAGATCCTTCAGAGTACAGGCAGTTGATTGAATCCTTGATGTATCTAGTCAACACTAGACCAGATATCTACTATGCAATGAGTGCACTTAGCCAATTCATGAACCAGCCAAAGCATGTTCACTTGGTGGCAGCCAAGCACATCCTGATATACTTGTGTGGAACAATTGGCTATGGGTTGAAGTATCCGATCAACACAGTAATCAATTTGGAAGGCTACTCTGACTCTGATTGGGCTGGAAGTGTTACTGACAGGAAAAGCACTTCAGGAATCTGTTTCAGCTTGGGTTCCGCTATGATCTCTTGGGCCAGTAGGAAATAGTCCTCTGTTGCATTAAGTACTATAGAAGCTAAATACATTGCCTCAAGTGTGACAACTAGAGAAGCAGTTTGGCTTCACAAGCTTCTTGCTGGGTTGTTTGGACAACCTTGTGAATCCCTGTTATTTATTGTGATAATCAAAGTTGTATTAAAATGTCTAACAATCCCATGTTTCATGACAGGTCAAAACATGTGGAAACTCATTATCACTATATTTTTGATATGGCACAAAGAGGTGCCATCCAGATGAAATATATCAGCACTGATGAACAGGTTTCTGATGTTCTCACCAAGCCTCTAGCTCGAGTGAAGTTTGAGTACTTCAAAGAGAAGCTTGGAATGGTGGAGAACACAACATTGATTGAGAGGGAGTTTCAATCTTAGTGATGCAATTCAGTTTTGCATCTTCCGCCCTCTGCGGGCAATGCAAGGTGGAGTCACCCTCTGCGGGCAATGCAAGATGACAATGTGTCCTTCTCTGGGAGAAGGCGTAAGACCTCTTCCACCCTCTGCGGGCAATGCAAGGTGGGTCCATCCTCTGCGGGCAATGCAAAATGGACATCATGAAATGAGTTCATGATATTTATGTGTTTTACTGCAGGTATACTCTATGATGCTTATACATTCAGTCTTGCGGGCAATGCAAGATGAAAGTCATGAATGGATCATGACATGTGGCAGTTATCCTCCCTAGCCAAGAGGGAGTGTTAAAAATGTTAGCTAAGTTCGGATACCTGATTATCGAATTTTAATGTTGTCAAATGACAATTAAAATTCATATGTATTATCTCAATTAATACTCAATTAATTTGATATTGGGCTGGACCCAAATGTAACGTGGGAAACAATTAAATATGTTATTGGGCTGGGCTCAATTGTAACGTGGAAAGGCAATTCAATGACTATTGGGCTGGACCTAACACCTAACGTAGGAAAATGTATAATATTAATTAATTATCTTGCAAGCCGACTTGAAAATGTTTAGCGCCAAAAGGATGATATATAATCCACTTCAAGATGAAGTCATTTACACATCATTATTAGAAATGCAATCTGCTCTCCTACATTTTAGCGAACTCTTCACTTGTGCGAATTCAGTCAAGGATATTGTTGGGTGAAGTTGTCAAGATCTTCTGCAATTCTACTCCAGCCTATTGTAGTCATCTGCTGCTGATCCTCTCTTTTGGTCATCTACTGTTGATTAGGGCTGCATCCTTCATTACCTTGTCAACTTGCTGTTTGGACAGCAATCTGAGATAAGTGTGCTATATTGTAATTGCCTACAATTGAGATAATACATATCATATTTAAGGCTGGGCTTTTTACCTCCAAGAGGGAGGTTTTCCCAGGGTATTGGTATCTTGTGTCTTGTGTTTTATTACTATTACTGTTTATTCACAGTCTGATTATATTTAATTGGTCACATTAACATATGATTGCTTAAAATTAACAAGAACCACTACATGAGGAATCTCAAGCCATGTGAACAGTTTTTATCTAATTTAGATGCTAGTAAGGATGATAAGACCATGAACAAGGTGATGAAAATTGGAAAGCAACACACGTCTCATCTCAAAAAATTATTTATCAATCTCCTTCCTAATAAATAAGAATTTGGACGAACAATCAATTAAACTCTAAAGAATACATGATATTCCACAAAGACTTCTGGATTGAAAGAGATGTCCCATAGAGACTCGTGCAAACTAATTTTATATGGTAGAATACTATCACCCTTAATCAATACCCTTGTATGCACAATAGTAAGAAATAACAAATGCAATATGAAAATTCTGCCATAGATAATTGCACTGAACTTTGTGATTCACGTGTAAATATCTCTGTGAGTGTGTGACATAAAAAGGCTTCTCATCTTCCATGCTTAAAGTTAAAGGTTTCTTTGAATGTTACGATATAGATTAAGTGACAGACAATGAGAATTATTCTTGGACACATTCAGGCATCAAGAATAGCCACAACAAAGCTACAAAATAATGGTTTCATTAGAAAAGACTTTAGTGGCTTCCAGTCAGTGAAGAATTATGCCTATTTTGAGAAATTTATGTGAGCAGTATAGTATGCATGCTACATCATGAGGCATATTAAGCACTAAGTCAATGATACAGTTTGTAGAACCAATCCCTTAAAGTATTTGTTTTTGACTTAGCATTGAAATGATGAAAAAAATAAGAAATCTAAAAGCCAAGATATAATAATTCTACAGTGATGCTCAATATCTTATAATTATGGCATGAAGAATCCCTGCAGTATTCCTATTTCAAGAATGCCTTAAATTGCTTTCAATGGTTGCCGAAGCGGAAAAGTCACCTAACATATAGACCTTGCATCCTTGTTCAGCTTTATTGGCAATGCCTGAATTAGTCTTATGCACTTCTACTATTTTTAGAAAGCAAAAAATATTATGGTGTTTAGCAGTGATAGATACACAAGAAGTGCTATATTGATACTTCCACATTACCAATACAACCTATCAGATTGTTTATTGAAATAATAACCAAACAAAGAAATTATTCATTTCAAACTCAGAAGTGAATAGGAGAGCATAAATTACCAATATTGCTTCTATTTCCTTCTCAGAAACTGGAGTCCGTTTTGGTTGTTCTGAAGCCTTTCCTCCAACACCAAGGTTCCTTGGAGGGGCTACAAATAAAGATGATGTTTCCGTTGTTTTACTCTCAGTTTTAGGTGTTTGGGGAGACACCTGATGTGATAGATGTTCACCTGCAAATGTCAAGAAAAAAAATTAGGTTTTCTCTGGCTCTACTTTTAGACACTATAATTCTCTTGTGATTGTGACTTTTATTCAAGTGAATAATCAGCAAGATGACCTTACCGAAGGAATTTTACTCAGAATGAAAGTATTAACAGTTTCAGAATGGAAGTATTAACAGTTTTACAGTCATATTTAGCTACTCAAAAGAGACTCTCTCAAGAGAAATAATAGACTCATCGTACAGCAAGACTGCAGTAGAAAGTCCAAAGCATAAACAATTATGGAAGTGTGATTTTCTATTTAAAGTGTGCTGCTATCTATTGAAAAGGTACTTTATGGATCAAGATAGCATGTCCATCATTTCTAATGAGAAAAATGCCAAAAATCAGCCCATGACCAATGTGATTGTAGTGTCTTCTAAAGGGGCAATGTTTTTGAAAGTCGTGGATTGTGAGTGACAAATGAAGGATGCACAATTATTACTAACATCCTCATAGAAGCCACTAGGGCTACTCATTGTGTCCACATTATAATGGTTAATGCAAAAAAATATAGAGTGGCTATAACATTAGTTGAAGCACGTCATTCACACATCTTTTGGACACCTTTTGCTATCAACTCACTCAAGCTTATGCTACAAAAAATGGGCAACAAAATTGATTGGACCAAATAGATGTATGCTAAGACCAAAGAGATCCAAATATTCACCACCTACTACCACATGTTGTAGGGCATATCCAAACCATTCTTGAAATTGGGGCTAGTGAAGGTAAATGAAACAATACAATTTTTTGTTTCACTTTGTTAATTTATTTATTTTTTGACTTAATTATGTTTTATTCTTTACTTTATTTTTTATTTTTTATTTTTTTATAGGTTTTGTTGAGACCCAATTTTTCTCAAACAAAATCATCTTGAGATGACTTGTGAAGGTTTGGGAGGCACTTTCCAGCACGAACATCAACCACCTTTGGTAACTATGGAGGCAATTCAACAATGACAAGGCAAAAAATGTTAAGCAAATGATCCTAGATTACACTTGGTGGGATCGTGTGAAATATATTCTTAGTTCCACTGAGTTCACTCTAAGTATGATACATTATATTGACATGAATAAGCCATGTTTGGGACAAGTATTATAGCATCGATTGAATGATTGAGAAGATGAAAACCATCATAAATAAAAAGAGTGAGATCCTAAAGAAATTTTCTTCAAACAAGTGCAAACAATTTATGTCTAGCAATGCAATAAAATGACCATTCCACTACATCTTCTTGGCTTTGCATTGACTCCAAAATACTATTGTCTTGAATTCCTTTTTTTACCCGCAAGGATAGCACCATGCAAAGATTTATGTCACTAAAGGGTGCAAACTAGCTTTTGCTAGGTTCTTCCCTTATCCTGATTTGGAAGGTGTAATCACAAATGAGTTTGCTGATTTCATACACTCCAAAGTCAAAGAATAACAGAATTTTTTTTTTGAAGAAATAGAGTGAAAATCTTTGAATCCTACTATGGATTGGTAGATGAGAATGTCCATCTTCCATATTATTTAGACTTAGTCAAAGTCAAGGTTCAAAGTTCTAAAGTTGGTTACTGAACTTTGCATCAAAACCTCAAAAATCAAGGTGGCTCTACTTTTCTTAATTGCAACTAAAGGATTCTTTAATCATAGATGAAAGTAGAGTAGCCTACTATCATCTTGAAAGACAAAAGTTTAATACTATCACCTCTACTTACACCTTAGAAAAACTATATCCTACCCAACTAAGCATTGGAATAGTTCAAAACTATCACCTCTTGTTGCCTCCCAAAAAAGTCTATCCTACCCATAGTTAGCATACTTAGTAAGTTAATTGGAAAAATTCTAATTTCAAGAAGAATCAACAACTTGAAAAATACTTAAGTTTCTTTAAAAATATAAACTTATGCAAATTACAATTACAAAATGTATCAAATGAGTCTAGCCGAGGGTTGAAGGTAGTGCCTCTTGCGAGGGTCTAGGGGCAGCGTCCGCACCAGGGTCAAGAGGCAATGCCCCTCATGGGGGTCTAGAAGTAGCACCCCCAATGGGATCAAGGGACAAAACCCCTCACAATGCATAGGTCCAGTGCCCCCACAAGAGGTGTTGCCCCTAATATGTTCCCTATCACAATCGGGGGCAAGGTCAAGGGGCAGAGCCCTTGTCACCAAGCCCGAATGAAGGCTATTGCGAGCACACCAACCTTCACCAAGTTTGAATGAAGGCTTTTGCAAGCACACCAACCTTCATAAGTATGTGAAAATCAATTTTTTCTTGAATCCCAGCATGTTTCTACATCATCAATGGGCCCTTCAGATACTAGTGAAATTGAATGGTTCTAAATAAGCCCACCAAGGATCAAGTCATGTTGAGTAGAAAACTCATCATAAGCTAAGTTGCCAAATTCTTCTGGAAAATTGCAAGGTCCCGGTTCGGTTCTATCTGAATTCTGGTTCGGACCAGATTCGCTGCAAATTCGTCAAGGGTCCTGATTTTGCCTTGTGGGTTTGCTAAGAAGGACCCGAGGCAAATTTTGGCAAATTTCAAGCGAATTTTGGTGATTTGACACTTTAATTTTTTTTCATTTTTGTTTTTTGCCTATTTTGGTCAACTCTACCCTCCAACCCTAAAATAGACCACTTAAAAGGCCAAAAGGCAAAACATATCTCATTTGTGCATTTGTGAATGAAAAAGAAAACTTCTTGGCTGCATTGCTAAACTTTCTTGTTCACTTGCCATTGCTCAAGGAGTGTTTAAGGGTGATTGTTGCATGCTCTAAAATGGTTTGTGAGCTATTCCTACATGGTTGCAAGTGTTGAGAACTCCTCAAAGACATTGAAGAGGAAGATTTCAACGAAAGAGGTAGATTTTTGTTGATTTTCTTTGTTTTTTAATTTTTCTTTGCATTTGTTTACAAAATGAAATGAATTCTCTAGTTTTATTTTTATTCTTCATTTTGGTTTGTGGCTTTCTATGTTGTTTATAGATTCATAGAATGGCAAGTGCTTCTAGCACTAGGAACTCTCAGTTCAAAACAAACCCAGGCTCTCCACTATGGAAATATGTGGAAATGGTTCAGCAACTACCAAGTGGGGGAGGTTTCCTTTGGATTTGCGGCCATTGCAAAGAGGAATATAAAAGATCTTATAGTAGAGTGAAAGCACATTTGTGCTTTATCCCTCAGAAAGGCATCAAGTTTTGTCCAGGCAAGCCAAGAGTTCCAAGGCAACCTCCAACTAAAACCCTTCTTGCAAACTCTATTGTACTAAAATATATTGAAGAGCAAAGACAAGCAGATGAAGCAGTTGGGAATGCAGTTGTTCATCCTTTGGAAAGGTCTAGAAGTAAAAAAGCAGCAAAGGCCTCTATGGCTTCAGCTTCCAATGAACAACCTATAGAGGGTCATCCATTCTTGCATCTTTCTCAAGAACCGGTGACAAATAAGAGAGCAAAGGGTGCCTTGGAAATGTCATTTACCAATGAGGCTAGAGACATTGCCCAGCAAGACATAGCTAGATGCATCTATGCAAATGGATTGGCATTTAATGTTGTTTGCTCACTATGTTGGCGAAAAATGGTGAGATCAATTAATGAGGCTCCAAGGGAGTTCAAGGGCCCGAGTTATGAGAAGTTGTGCACCATTTTATTGGAAAAAGAGGTGAAACATGTAGAGGATTCCTTGAAGCCCATCAGAGATTCATGGATTGAAACAGCTGTGTCCTAGTATCAGATGGATGGAAAGATGCAAGAAATAGCCCTTTGGTCAATGTTATTGTAGTGTCCATGACAGGTGCAATGTTTTTGACAGCAGTGGATTGTGAAGGGCAAGTGAAGGATGGTCCATTCATTGCAAACATTCTTTTCCAAGCCATTGAGCAAGTTGGCCCTCAAAATGTTGTTCAAGTGATAACAAACAATGCAAAAATAGTAGGGCTGCCAGGTTATTGGGTGAGGAGCGCTATAAACACATTTTTTTGGACGCCTTGTGCTGTCCACTCACTCAACCTAATGCTCAAAAAAATGGCAATAAAGTTGAGTGGATCAAACAAATGTATGGTGATGCCCAGGAGATCCAAATGTTCATCATGAACCACCATATGTCACAAACCATATTTAGACAATTCTCGAGATTGGAGCTCTTGAAGGTAAGTTAAATTATTTACAGTTTAAATATGTTTTAGACTTTAGTTTAGTAAACTTTCTAAGTTTTTAATTTTAATTTATTATTGTTTTGATTTTGAAATAGGTTGCTAAGACCTGTTTTGCCTCCAACACTATTGTTTTGAGACATCTTGTGAAGGTTAAAGAGGCATTGTCTAGAATGGTAACCAGTGCTAATTGGAGCATATGGAGGCAATCTAGTAGTACAAGGGCAGCTGCTATGAAGGCAATGATACTAGATGACTCTTGGTTAGATCGTGTTGAGTACCTCCTGAAATTTACTAAGCCAATATTGAGCATGATCTGATATAATGACATGGATAGGCCTTGCTTGGGTGAGGTATGTGATGGCATTGACTCCATGATTGAGGATATGAAAAAAATCATAAATGAGAAAGAGCAAGATCCTCAAGAAACATTCTTCAAGGAACTACAAAAAATCATGGAGAGATGGAACAAAATGACTACCACTTTGCATCTCCTTGCCTTTGCATTGAGCCCCAAGTACTATAGTCGGGCGGTCCTTAATAAGAGTAGCACTAGAGTTGCCCCATATAGATATCATGAAGTTGCTATTGGGTACAACGCAGCCCTTCGTAGACTCTTTCTAGATTCTATGCAGTCTGTGGTGAGATTTGAATTCATCAGTTTCGCAAGCACCGATGATTGTGGTATTGAGGCTCTTGAAGACAAGGAAAGTGCTGATGCTCATAAATTGTGGTACTTCCATGGAGAAATATAGCAGCACCTACAACCCCTTGCCATCAAAGTTTTGTCACAAGTTCTTAACTCTTAAGATTCTAATTTCTAAATTCTTCATTCTAGTTGATGAATATTGAATTTATATTTAAAATTTGTATTCATAGCTCTTTAACTCTCTAATTTCATAATTGAAAATCTTGATACGTTGCTAGTTCATCATCATCTGAGAGGAATTAGCACATACTCCTTCATCTACTCAATAAAACGCAATAGACTACATTCCAAGAAGGCGGAAGACTTGGTCTACGTGCATTCAAACTTGAGGCTCCTAACACACAAAGACAATACCTACAAACAAGGGGAGACAAAGCATTGGGATGTTGAACCAGAGCGTGCAGAGTTGGATGATTCAATTGCCCGCCTTGATGCACTTGGAGTTGATGATGATGATCATGAGCTACCTAGTGATCATGAGGCCGACACTGAGGCTGAGATTGCTAGCACCATTGCCAGTGGCATTGTTTGTGCTTCTAATTTGCCACAAGAGGATGATGATATGTTTGATGACTTTTGATGATATTTGATCAATGATGGCTGATTGTTAATGTTGACATTATTATTTTTGAACTAAAACATTGATATGGTGGTGTATTTTGGCATTTTTCTATTTTATTTGGACTAAAACATTAATATATATGGAGGTGTATTATGAACTTATTTGCTGCCGCATATATGTATATATTTTTTATTTTTTATTTTTATATGTATTTGTATGAACGAACCCATAGCGAACCTGAACCCACCCCAAAAAAAATTTGAACCAATTTGCGAACCAGAATCCAAATTTGAACCGGGACCGGCAACTTAGATCATAAGAGATGATATTGGGATCATGCCTTGGGTAATTTTGGTAGAATGGATAACCCTTAGTCCTTGGTTCTCAGTCAAACAAGTTTCAACCTAAGCCTCATACTGCTATATTGAGTAGCCAAATGACTTATTGGGCTTGATATAAAACCCTCAAACAAAAAAAGCATGGTTTTAAATCTACTACGCATGACTAAGGATCAAATCTAATACAGTTATTTTTTAATATTGAATAAACAATTTAATATTTAATTGGAAAAATTATACAAGTCTTTGTTGATATTAAATCAGATTTTTTTTACAATTAAATTTAGCACAATTATTTTATATATTGAATTGAACACAATTACTTTATATATTAAATTGAACACAAATATTTTTAAATAGGAAACCCATCAAATTGTTGAGTTTAAATTGAAATATCTTCACAATATTCAAAATATAAATTAAAACATTCAAAAATAGATTAAAATAAATTAAAAAATTTATACAATTATATTGCATGACTAATATTTAGTACATGTCTCATAGGTATATTTGTATTTATCCAATCAATTTGACCCAACAAAAGACTCGCGACTTTAAGCAAATAAAAGGTGAGGAAGAAATACCAAACAAGATTTATACCAAAAAATTATGATGGTCAAATTTCTATTTAGTCGCAAAAACTTCTAGATCAAGATTCAACTTATTATCATCATATTCCTTATATGCATACTCAAGACTCGAGTGACAACAACCCTATCCACATTGTCAAAATGTGCCTTCCAAATGCTTTTAAAACATATGAAATTTCCTTAAAACAAATTTAAGTCACCTAAAAAACCCTAACAAGAAAAAATGTGGCTAGGTGAAATCATACAATTTTTCTCAATCATTAAATGGTCAAAATCATTGATCACAATTTCAAGAAAAAACAGTAAATTTTAAGAGGGGAAATTGTGATTGATAGTGATTCGCACCTTCTTTCACACAAACGAAATGACTACTAGGAAGGGGCAATGAAGCTAAGGAATGTAGAGCTGAAGCATACTAAATTGGATGCTTCTACTTATCAACAATCTTTATTTTTGGAGAAGTTAGATAGCCAAGTGCATACTTTTAGGGCAAGTGCCAATGGCACTACTTGCGGTTCTTTTAATCTACCTACATCATCTAATGTTGATGATAATCTTTACAAGATCTATATAATGTTGATTATTGATTTTATTATTTTCATATTAAGTAATGAATATCTATCATGATATTTGAATTTGACAAATTGTCATTTAAGTAGTATTATAACTTTTATGGTGACTTTGTTTATAATATGCATACCATGCAATATTCTAAACAAATTCCTATTTTAGGCTAAAAATATGTATATATTTATGACTTTTGTAATTTTTTTGTATAGATGAACCAAATATGAACCCAACTCTCAAGAAAAAATTGTTGCACTGGCAAACCCAAACCAATAACCTAGGTTCTAACTTGTAAGGATGCCACATTTTCATCAAGACAATCTTCAACTAAAATGAAAGCGTCCTTGCTATAAAATTCCAAAGTAGGGGATAAATTTATATCAAAGTTCAAATGAGCAATAGGACAAGCTAAGGCCCAATCTCCAATAGCGCATATAAAGAGCAGCAAGCAATGTTAAAGAACTATTGACCATTTTCAAAAATGCATTGTCCATATTGATAATGCACACAATTATACTAAGAGGGGGGAGGGTGATTACTATAATATGATATTTTACTTTTTCAACTTAACAATCGCGATAACGCCAATAGTGGCATGTTGTGATGGTTAAGTTGTTGTGTTGTTGTTCTTGCCATCAAGGTTCAAGTCCCACTGGTTCATAGCTCTGGATTATAAAGCGTTTACCCCTTATTTAAAAAAAAACAATCGCGATAACATCAATTGCACAATATCATTCACATAAGATCTAAGAATTATACAACACAAGTGGAACACGTGATTACATGAAAACCCTTACAAGAGAAAACCATGGCAAAATATTGCTTATATAATAATTAAACTCTTTTACAAACTTCGTAGGCACCAACCCTAATTGCTAAGCAACAACCTAGCAAGAGACACCAATCTCTGCAATTTGTAGGCACCAACATATTAGAGACACCAATCCCCACAACTTGAGCACCGGCTCAATAAGAGACGCCAATCTTTTCAATATTAGGCACCAACCTCCAAAATAATTTTCCTTCTTGAAATTGCTCCTTCAAAGAATAATCTCCATATGTCCTCCTTCCCAATCTGCTCACATATACTTTATAAATCTGCTTATATATGCTTTATAAATCTATTCACATTTCCTTGTAAATCTGCTTACATATGCTTTATAATTCTGCTTATATATGCTTTATAAATCTATTTGCATGTGCCTTACAAATCTGCTTATATACGCTTTATAATTCTACTCACATAAATCTCATACCCATTCTTCCACACATCTTCCTTATACGATCTCTTTATGTATTCTTCATTTCTTTGAGTGCTCTCTATATATGTTCTATTCACTTCATTGTTCCATTCAAATGATGCATATTCTTATCTTTCAATGTTAATTTAGTGACCTAGTTCAGTAATCAGATTTGTAACATTTAATTATTTGCTAACATTAAGTAAACCATAATCAAGTAAATGCAAGAATGAAAACAAGAGAGCAAGAGACCAACACAAATACCCTGGGAAAACCTCCAAGGAGGAAAAACCCAGCACTAAAGACCCACAGGTCAGATTATGTATTCAATCTTAATTGCATCAATACAATACTTAGCTTGACTTTTCAGATCTGCTCCCTTTTAACATATCAGATCTGCCCTTCTAATTACATCAAGTCTACATCAAGGAATACCAAATGCCTTCTATCTTCTTGAACAAATTCGCCCAATCCTCTTCTATATTTCGCACCTTTAGTTGCAGAGCAATTTCGCTAATTGCATGAGAAAATGAATGAGTGATTTGAGTTTGCATTTGAACTTTATTTATATGAGCTTTTGAACCATATAACTCCAAGTCGGCCTTAATGCATTTTGGCGCCAATTTGATTTATTGTGGCATGGTAGATATTTAGTGTGGCGTGGAGATATGGGGCTGGTCCTATTTTAGGGGCACGTTCCCCTTTTAGGATAGGTCCCAATCTTATATGGGTTCGGATGTTACCTTAAGGCAATCCGAACCCTCTTTCCTAGCTATAAACAACACTCCCTCTTAACTAGGGAAGAAGAGAATACATAATCTGAACCTTTAGAGTTCCATCTAGCACACAAGCATAGAATGGATCTAGTACACATCTTCCACCTAGCACACGAGCATAGGATGGTTCTAGCACACAAGCATAGAAAGTGTAATACACAAGTGGGTCTTTACATAATTACAATTTTCTATCTAGCACACAAGCATAGATTGGATACTTTTCATTCTTGCACACAAGCAAAGAATGATCAAAACGCTGCAGATAGAGTCACTGAGATTGAAACTCCCTCTCAACCAGGGTTTCATTTTCCACAATACCAAGTCTGTCTCTGAAGTATTTGAACTTCACTCTGGATAAGGGTTTGGTAAGAATATCTGCAACATGTTCATCTGTGCTAATATACTTTAGCTGAATGGTGCCTCTTTGCACCATATCCCGAATGAAGTGATAGTGCATTTCCACATGTTTGGACCGGTCATGGAACACAGGATTTACTGACATCTTTATACAGCTTTGATTATCACAATGAATGGTGGTAGGACCACTAGATTGACCAAATAATCCAACCAAAAGTTTGTGAAGCCACACTGCTTCTCTATGTTGGTTTTGTAACTAGGTTAGAAAATAAATAGGATTCAGATTGCCTTAAGGCATCATCCGAATCCTTATAGGGCAGGGCCCTATCTATTGTATTTATGTGTAAAATAGGGCTGGCCCCCTTATATCCTCCACGCCAAACATAAAAGAAACTCATGCTTCATTATAGGGCTGACCCTTTATTGAAATATACTAAGTTATTGTTATATGCAAAATGATTTTAGCACCCAAGGATAAATGGGCCGACCTAGAGATAAGTAAGAAGATGAACCTCATATATATTTCAGCTACTTGCAAGGTTTAAGAAAGATACACATTTCAGCGAATATTATCTCTGTTATCAAGCAGCGAACTACCTTCAATGATCAGCGAATTTCATCTAGAAGACAGCAAGCAGCGAACACATCCAGTAAGCAGCGAACATCATTGATACACAGCAAACCCTATTGGTATTGCAATGGTAGCATAGCGAACTTGCTCAGGAGCACAGCGATCACCTTTGGAGGTCTGCAAATTCCATTTAAGGGACATTGAACTTCATTCTTGTGACTGTAACATCGGCAGATAAGCTCTCTATTACAGTGTGCCCTAGGTTAGAATTATTACTGTGATTAGTTTAGCTTCAAGTGTGAAGCTCATTGTAAACTCAATTGGTTATTGCCTAATCAGATCTGAGGATCTGTTGTTGCTGGGTTTTTCCTCCTAGAGGGAGGTTTTCCCAGGGTACTTGTGTCTTTGTGTTCATTTTGCTTATCTCTATTTATCTGCAACAATCTAATTAGGAGCTAATTCTGATTTCTGGGTTCTTATATTAATCTAAAAAGCTGATTTCAACATGGTATCAGAGCTCTAGGTTCGTATAGAGGTTGTGATCAGATTTGTGCTCCTATCTAACCTGCTGTTCAAAAAGTTTAGTCCTCCTGGCTTCTTATATTAGGGCTGAAGATAGGTTGGAAGGTCACACAAACTACTCTTCTTGGAAGGTCAGGATAATGATGGCATTGAATGATCTTGCTGAACATGTTAGCAAGAATGCTAAGGACCCTGAGAATGAAAGTGAGAAAGAAGCTTGGAAGAAGAAGGACTTCCAAGCTCAAAGGATAATAATAGACTCCATCAAAAATCACTTGGTGCCATCCATCTCCTTGAAGAAGACCGCTAAGGAGATGTTCACCACATTGGAAAAGATGTACGAAGTCAACAATACTAGCTACATACTTGCTTTAAGGAATCAGCTCTCTTACATCAAATTAGAGAAAGAAGAACCTGTTGCTGCTTACTTCATGAGAATCTCTGAGCTAAGAGATCAGCTTGCTTCAGTTGGGAAGAGCATTGAAGACACTGACTTATCTATGACTGCCTGTTGACGTGTATTTTGTACACCATCATACACAGAATAAAATACCTAAAGGCATCTTATCCTCTCTTGAATAAAGTCTCTAACTGCTGAAGATTCGCATGAAGGATCAGTTAGGATGACTCCAATGTTCTGGTTAGTAGGGTCTCTATGTGTGGATAAGCTCCAGCGGTATGATGTGATTTGTTGTGTCCTCAAGGGGCCTTACACTCCGAAAGTCTTACTAAACTAAAGAAGCTTTTCAAAAAATAACAAAAGGATAGGGTTTGCAAGAGGTCTAATCTAATCTAACCCTAAGAATGACTTCATGTGGACAAGACTTGGCAAGATTCTACCAACTTCAATTTCGCCATAAAATAACAACTCAATTGAAATTGATGCGATCTTCTAAGGTAACAAATGATTTTCAACGCATCAAAGATCAAAGACACTACCACGAAGGTACATATCCAAGATACAATAATGATTGAAGGTTAAGTGATTCAAATATCTCCAGTCGACCACGCAAGGCGTTCCTACAATCAGCAAGAAGCTAGTGGTTTGGATTACGAATCCTACCAAAGATCAAGTCTCACACTATGTCCTTCAAATTAACACACTACTTTGATTGAGCATGATTCAAATGAATTGAACAACCATGAAGATAACCAAGAAAGTTGCAACAAAACACCATAACTTCAATATTTCATTGATTTCAAAGTCATCATGTACAACAATTGCTTGAATTCCTTTCCTCAAACTCAATCTTGCTACAAAAATAAAATTGCTTCTAACTCTAATTTCTCTAATACATCAAACTCTCTCTCTAATCTCTTAACTATTATCTCTATTACAAATGAAATGAAAATGAGGGTATAAATAGCATCCTCAATTACAATGAATGGTCCAGATTGAAAGCAGATCAACGGTCAAGATCATGACACCTAAACCCTAATTAGGGTTTGTTACAAATGGCCTCCTTTTTACTGAACAATATTAAATGCATAGCCAAATATTAAATTTGGCACAAAAACCTAGGAGACATAAACCAATGACAATTAAGGTGCCATGTCATCTATAACAACCTCTCATCTAGAATCTTATTCCCTTTCCAATTCTCTTTTTTAGCATATGCAATGAATCTTGATACGATTCCTTCGATCTCTGCAATTGGAATCTCGGGAAGATTCTTCATACTTTCTTCCAAGTGGATGACCTGATCGAATGTATCTAGAAGAGCTGCGTCCCATGAAGATTCAAGTTCCTTTGTTCTTTCAATCAGGAGCATGGTAGCAAACATCTGATCATATTGCTCGTCTATGACATTAGCGTCCTTACAAAAGATGACCTTGATTCTATCCTCTAATTCCTGCATATCCACATCTGTCTCGACCTCGATCCTTCTGCCAAGAATGGTACGAAGTACCTCAAATACTCTGTCCTGGATCGGATTGATCACCTCTTCAACTTGGCTACATCTAGTACTGATGTCCTCAAAGAAAACACTCTTCATATGGAGTAAGGTTGACCACTGAAGCAAACTGTGAGATCCTCCATCCATGATCTTTTCTTGCGCTAAGACCTTCCTTGATGTGTGTCTAATTACTTTCAAGACAGGAATGATAACATCTTTGGTATGAGCAAATGCGGCTACTGTTATCATCAAATTGTGGATTATCTCAAGAACCTGGATAGCTTGATGAATAGTCTTCATCATCCTTGTTACAAATTCTACGGCAACTGTATGAGATTTATCCATCCAAGTACTCGTATGCTGAACCATATTCCTGAATCTTTCTGCCTCATTAATTGATTGAAGGGGAAGTGCCTGCACTGGTGATCTAGCTGGATCCTGACGTCCCAAAGGTTCATTGAGATGACTGAAATATGTCCTCCATGCACCGACCTCTCTCTCAAGCTTTCTATTGTTCTCCATTTCTTCTCTAAGCTTGTCTTTCAATGCCTCAAATGAATCGGTGGCATCATCTAGCGTCTGCTCAGCTGTGGATGGTCCTAGCTCAAAAGTCTATATATCATAATCCTCTGCTAGGATCTCACCTTCATATTTGTCTACTGCCGGTGTAGCTATCTGCAGTTTTCTGGATCCAGTCTCATCTCTAATCATTTTGGACATCTTGGTAGCCTTCCTCTTCTCTGTTACTTCGTGTGAACGTCCAACAAGGCTCTCTAAATCGATTACATTATCCTCGTCCTCTATTACGATCACCTTAGTTAATCTTTCCTTCAACCAATCTGGGATGGCCGATCTTGTCTCTTGAACCTGAATTTCCCTATGCACTACTTCTTCTTCTCTGGGAGGAGATGTTATTTCGTTGCCTTCTCTATCTTCATCTAACTCATAATCTTGGAGAGATCCATCTGGTGACCCTTGCGGTGCCTGTCCTTCTTCCTGCCTATCGTTCTGTACCATCGACTCCATGGATTCTTCCACTTGAAGTGTTCTCTTCTCTGGTCTAGAAGAAGTACCGGATGAACGATCTCGATTAGCCCCTTGCTTCTTCTTGGAAGATTCCCTCTTTTCTGGTCTTTCTTTCCTCTTCGAACCTCTTGGATGGAGATTGCCTTCACTTGTACTTTGAAGGTTACCTTCACCTGAATTTCTAGGATTAGGATTGCCTTCACTCACACTAGCTCTACCTTCGGCTGGTTTCTCTTCCAAAGTGAAAGTCATAGCTATGCCTTGCTCTCTCAACTTCTGATGCTGTACGTCAACCCATCTGCGAGTACAAGACAAGACTGGAGCCATCAAAGCATCTAAATCCACAACCTCGGGCTCATTCCAATCTAACCTTACTGATTTACTCTCTCGATCATAGGATGACTGGATATGTCTGCCACTGTCCTGAGCTTGGTCGGCCACTCTGTAAATCCTGCATTTCCTGATGAAATCCAAAGGCAATCTAGAATGCATTTTTCGTTTCACTTCAAGATCATCTAAGAGATTCATCATAAAATCTTCAATTTGGTACTCATGCTTAAACTTCCTACCGACTGTCTCCTCTAAATGTCCATGTGGATCAAAGCTTTCTCTCAAAGCAAAGGATGAAAAAGAATACAAGGCTAACTCCTTCTCTGCGTCATCCATAGCTAAAGCATTAGGACATACCTCGACTGAATTGCCCAAAATGATAGGTACTGGAACTCCATTCCCATGTCTGTGTCTGAATGCCTTCGCATACGCTGCCAACTGTCTTGTTACTTCAAGTAACACAATTCTGTCTGTCGGATATCTCGACAACATGTATGGAGGTAAAGGACATCCATGAACTCTGATATAAGTGAACTTCGGAAACTGAATAAACCAAGCACCATACCTCTTTATCAATTCCTGTGCATCTTGAGATAATCTGTTGTGAATCCCACCTTGCAACGTCTTTGTGATGTTCATCGTGAAGGTATCATTAACTAGCTTGTAGTTGCTTCCTGGCAAATGATGCAAGTGGACATAGGAATCACAAACTCTGACCTCGCCGGGTCCTCTTCCAATCACTCCTCTGTGAGGTAGTCCTGCGTACTCAAAACTCCTAATCAAGGCATAGATGACGTATGAACTCATGTGGAAGGACTTGGTAGCCTTGAGTCTCCTCAACTGTACGTCCAAGCAATGGCTAATCATTCTAGCCCAATGAATTGTTCCTTTCCCTTGAACGATCACCTGGATGAAGTAGAACATCCACTTCTCAAAATAGAAGGCGTGAGGGGCTCCTGTAACTCGGTTGAGCATTGTGATCAAATCTCAGTACTCCTCCTGGAAATCAATCCTGTGCGGTGTGTTCGGGATCTTGCTCAGGCAAGGACGGCTCTTGAGTAACCAGCTCTTGTTAATTATGCTTAGACAGGCATCTGGATCATCTTCGTACATTGACCTGGCTCCTTCTATGCTCTTGTATATCATGTCTCTGTGCTCTGGAAGATGGAAAGCTTCACTTATAGCTTCCTCTGAAAGATAGGCCAAAGTGTTTCCTTCATTGGACACGATCGTTCTGGACTGAGGATCATAATGACGGGGACATTCGATCATCAACTCATGACACTGAACAGCTGGAGGGAAGCCGGCCGCCTTAATGATGCCACTCTCGATTATTCTCCGAGCGACAGGTGATGGCTTGCCAATGTAAGGGACCTCTCGAAACTTCTTCGTGCTGAAGTTACCCAAGTTGGTATCTCCAATGTTGCTCCACTTCGACACGATCTTCGTCTCCACTTCTTCGGTCTTCTGATCTTCTTTCATGAGAGCTAGACGACTGGTGGATGCTCCCGCCTTTGGGGTTGCCATACCTACACAACATTTCATAATAAGAAACTAGATCTTTCAATTCATAACATAAATTAGAGAGTAAATTTTAGGAAACATCATGATAAGTCTTTGAGTTATCATTTCCTAAAAAAAACGATTGAGCTAGTGGAATTCAAAAATTCAAAATTCAAAATCTAGGCTATGACGATTAACGCTCAAAATTAAAACAATAAAACCATATCGCCATACCTCACTAGAGAGCTAACTCTAGAATGCAAAATAGAGGAATTCGCCTAGGAAAAATTAACGTTAGAAGCCTTCAACGTGATCTTCAAACAAACGTCCTTCTTATCAACTTCGCCACCCTTGGAGTCTTTGACGTATTCTTCAATGTCTTTCGCCTTAATTCAAACTTCACGTTCGCACTCCTTAGATGATGTTTACGCCTTCCTTTGATGAAATTCGCACCTTGAACACCACTCGCACCTCCTCTTGAATGATAATTTCGCACCACCTTTGGATACTCCAAATCGCACTTGAATGTGGATGATAAAATGATAATGTGAAAATGAAAATCTTCACCACCCTTTATAAGCGCTCACACCACAATTACCTTGAGGCCGACTTGGTAAAAATAAGGTAATTAAAACGATTTTTAAATAAATAATAAGGCCGACCTTTCAATCCAAGCGCTCCATTTGATTTTTAATTAATTAATAATTAATTATTAAATGCCTTTGTTTTTTAATTTAACAAATTCGATTTTTTACAAGGCAAAAATAATTAATTAATATCTTGCGCAAATTTTAAATGCTATTTTAATTGAATTTTTTAATTTATCGAATTTAGCATTTAAAATAAATTAAAAAATGTTTGTTAGCGCCAAAATTCGAAGATGAAAAGTACAAACCTCATCGCCCTGGTCCCTGACTGAGGGACAGGAGCGAAATATCAACTTGGTCTTGGTTCTCGTGCTTTGGACGTTTAAAATCTCCATCCTTACGTTTAAAAAGTTCGCTATGAATTTCGAACTTGGGTGACTTGACTTTGCAAATGAGTGCCTCTTGAGGTGATATCGCTCTGGTCCCTTGGAGAGGGACAGGAGCGATCCCTATGTTCTTACTTGAAATTCTTCGTTCTTGATTTTAACTCCTCGTTCATTGCCTTCCAAACGACGTTTTAAACCCTTTGTAACTTTGCTTTGACATGATCTTCAAAGGATAACAAGTATTTTAGCAAATATCGCCCTGGTCCCTTGGTGAGGGACAGGAGCGATCCTGGTGTTTCTCTCCTTGATCTCGCTTCTTTAATCACCAATCCTCTTTATATGGCAAGCAATGACATAGTTTCTCCATTCCACGCTTGTTTCACTTGACTTCCACAAGGCATATAGATGTTTGGAGGATTATCGCCCTGGTCCCTTGATGAGGGACACGAGCGATCTCCATGTTCTAGTCAAAACTCGCCATCTTTCAACCTTTGTTCTTCGTTCATTGCTTCCTAAATGATGTCCTTGATCTTGCCTATCCTTGCCTTGTCTTGATTTTGAAGGAAAATGAAGGATCCTGTGAAAATCGCCCTGGTCCCTGACTGAGGGACAGGAGCGATATAGCTTCCTTGGCTCAATTGATAGTCATTTGACGTTTGAAACCTTTGTATATCATCTTCTTAAGACACCTTAGACCTTTTATCATCTCACATAACCTTGACTTAACGTGATCTTTTGAAGGATTTGGTCAATATGGTAAATATCGCTCTGGTCCCTGACTGAGGGACAGGAGCGAACTTCAATGTCCTGGGCTCATGCTTGCTTTTAACAACTTGCCATTACTTTCATCGTGTAAAATGAAGTCCTTTGATCCTTCTTGGTCGCTTAATACTTGTTAAACTTTCAAAATCTAGGCCTTTATGAAAATTTCGCTCTGGTCCCTGCCTGAGGGACAGGAGCGAACTGGGTGTCTTGGTGTAATTCCTTCAACATTGGCGACTTTGGATACTTCGTTCTTCATTGAGATGCCTTAAAACGTCCTCACCACCTTGTACTTCGTCTTGGAGTGTCTTGAACTTGGAGGAAAGGCAATATAACCATCATATCGCCCTGGTCCCTGACTGAGGGACAGGAGCGATCTTGCTCTTGTAGGCTTCATCTCACTTTGCTAACTTCAAAAATTATCTTCAATGGTCTTGTAGTGCTCCGTTTCACTCATCCATGCCTTGGAGTTTGCTCTTACTTGGCAAGAAATTTGTCTAAGGTAAAAATCGCTCTGGTCCCTGACTGAGGGACAGGAGCGAACTTAGGCATTTGGGTCCCTTGTAGATGTTTTGTAATCTTCAATTTGTCTTCAACGGGTTCAATTCACCTCCTTTCTTGCCATCAAACTTAAAACTTGCTTGATCTTTGTTTTAAAACATGCCTTATGAAGAATTTCGCTTTGGTCCCTGGGAGAGGGACAGGAGCTACAATGGATTTCGCCCTGGTCCCTGACTGAGGGACAGGAGCGATTTTGCATATTTGGTCCACTTTTCTTCATGTTTGTGCCTTCAAATTATATTCAATTGATAAAATGCATCTCCTTTGATCTCTTCAAATCGTCAAGTTGTTAAAATCCTGCAAGGACACAGCAATGTCTGATTTTAAGCTTCGGTCCTTCACTGAGGGACAGGAGCGATTTTGCTTCCTGAGGCATTTCCGTGTTCGTGAAATTCTTCAATTTATATTCAACGGAAAGATCACGCCTTTCTTTATTACTTCCAATTCGAAATTCATCTTGACCCTGCAGGGACAGTAAGATTTTTGAAAACGAGCTCCGGTCCTTCACTGAGGGACAGGAGCGATTTTGCTCCTACAGGCCAAAATATCATGATTTCACAAGTTTAATCACTTCACAAGGCAAAAACAAATCATTCCCCATGCCCAGGATCAAATATCAAAAAACTCAAAATTTAGGTCAAAATTACTCAATTGAATAAAATTCACATTTTCATCATCAACACTTAGACAAATTAAGACTCTGCACTCAAAATTCCAATTGAAAATAGACCATTCTGGCGAATTCACTCCATTCAAAATTGCATCCTACAAAAGGAAGCTTAAAAAGCTCTCAAGACTGACTGGACTCTGGCCTGAAAAGATCAAAACGGAAACCCTAAGGCTTGACCCTAATCCAGACAACTGACAAACTACCAAAACCCTAAAAAGCAAAGCGAAAGGCGAGCAAAAACGAGCAAAAAGAGGGGGTCCCCATTTTAAATGGGGCGATGTGTGAAATGGTCACAACACTGCCCTAAATGGTCTTCCTCCCTCTTGAGAACCATTTGTTCAAGGAATTGGTGCCAGAGTTGAGCTTCCTAAGTTTGATCAATTAATGGGAGATTGCATTCAAGAAGAGTCTCGGCTGGCTGCAAAAGGAAAGATTAAGAACCCCTACGATGAGCAACATGTCCTCTTGGCTAAGAAGGAAGGCAACCATTGGAAGAAGAATGATCTCAAGAGAAATAGAGATTTCAGATCTGCTACCCCTCATTCAAGGAAGAGACCAAGAGACTTATCTCACATCTGATGCTTCCGATGCAACAAGGTTGGCCACTTTGCAAGGGACTGTCAAACTCAGATTGAGCAAGAAGATGCAAACATAAATGAAGTATCAAATCGTGAAGATTTCCTCCTTTGATCTATTGGTTCGTTAATCTATCCGTAAGTTAAAATTCTGATCTTGTTGTTTTATTTCAGTAATAATGTATTAGGAAACTAATCCTTACAGTTGATCTATTCAAAATTATTGGTTTACAAGCATGATCCATGAAGGCCCACTTCAGCCATTGCCTTCGGATCTAGATTTGAAAGTCTACTCTAACTTTCTCATTATTAAGGATACAAATTTGATGAACTCTATTTAGATTTAGGATTGAAATTTGTTGTGGACAGGCTTTTGGAGGGAGCCTCATGTTTTCTTGATTTTGCTGAGTTCTAATCATTGTGTTTCAGATAATGAAATTGATATGTCTAAATGAATTACTTGATTATTGCAAAATGTTTATTTTATGATGATACTAACCATGATACACTGGGTGTATCATCCACCATTTGCGGAGTGCAAGGTGGCAGTTCTCTCTCACCCTCTGCAGAGTGCAAGGTGGCGGTTATTTCCCACCCTCTGCGGAGTGCAAGGTGGCAGTTATTCCCACCCTCTGCGGAGTGCAAGGTGAGTTCACCCTTTGCGGTGTGCAAGGTGACAAATTGTACTTCTCTAGGAGAAGTTTATGTATCCTTTGCGGTTGTGCATGATTTATGTTATATGGTTATGTATATCTTTGAGTATTGATTATTGCAGGTGTGCATATGGAAAGGTCTCTTTCATCCTCTGTGGATGTGCATGATGAAAGATAATGGTGTTATATGAAAGATAATGGTGTTATATGCAGGTTCCAAGAAAGTGTGAAGTTATGAAGCGTTGGCTTCCTCCTCTGCAAGCATTGCTAGAGAAGATCATGTAAAGGTTCATTGTAATGTAATTGCGTGATCAAATCACGAATTGTATATTGATTGAACTATTAGGGCTGGGCCCTAATCCTAAAACTTGTAATGTTCATGCCATGGATTTGTCCATGTGAATTTGGTTATGTATTTATTTTCTTCCCTAGTTAAGAGGGAGTGTTGGTTTTGTAACTAGGTTAGAAAATAAATAGGATTTGGATTGCCTTAAGGCATCATCCGAATCCTTATAGGGCAGGGCCCTATCTATTGTATTTATGTGTAAAGTAGGGCTGGCCCCCTTATATCCTCCACGCCAAACATAAAAGAAACTCATGCTTCATTATAGGGCCGACCCTATATTGAAATATACTAAGTTATTGTTATATGCAAAATGATTTTAGCGCCCAAGGATAAATGGGCCGACCTAGAGATAAGTAAGAAGATGAACCTCATATATATTTCAGCTACTTGCAAGGTTTAAGAAAGATACACATTTCAGCGAATATTATCTCTGTTATCAAGCAACGAACTACCTTCAATGATCAACGAATTTCATCTAGAAGACAGCAAGCAGCGAACACATCCAGTAAGCAGCAAACATCATCGATACACAGCAAACCCTATTGGTATTGCAGTGGTAGCATAGCGAACTTGCTCAGGAGCACAGCGATCACCTTTGGAGGTCTGCAAATTCCATTTAAGGGACATCGAACTTCATTGATAAGCTCTCTATTACAATGTGCCCTAGGTTAGAATTATTACTGTGATTAGTTTATCTTCAAGTGTGAAGCTCATTGTAAATTCAATTGGTTATTGCCTAATCAGATCTGAGGATCTGTTGTTGCTGGGTTTTTCCTCCTAGAGGGAGGTTTTCCCAGGGTAATTGTGTCTTTGTGTTCATTTTGCTTATCTCTATTTATCTACAACAATCTAATTAGGAGCTAATTCTGATTTCTGGGTTCTTATATTAATCTGAAAAGCTAATTTCAACACTCTAGATGCAACAGATGCTGCAATGTACTCAGCTTCTGCAGTGCTTAATGCTATCGAAGATTGCTTCCTACATGCCCAAGAGATTACTACAGAGCCCAAATTGAAACAGATACCCGAAGTACTTTTCCGGTCCTTGACACTTCCTGCCCAATCTGAATCTGAATAGCCTTCCAAGAAGAGTGAGGTATTAAGTGAATACTTTAGCCCATAACCAATAGTGCCACGCAGGTATCTTAGAATGTGTTTGGCAGCAACCAGGTGAACAAGTTTAGGCAAGCACATGAACTAACTGAGGGCATTCACAGCATAACAGATATCTGGTCTAGTATTGACTAGATACATCAAGGATCCAATCAACTGCCTGTACTCAGATGGATCTGCAAAATCAGAGTTAGCTGCAGAAACACTTAACTTCTTTAAGTTAGATTCCATAGGAGTAGACATGGGTTTGCAGTCCATCATTCTAAATCTTTTCAGAATATCAATAGTGTACTTTCCTTGACTTAGAAAAATTTTATTTGGCTTTTGCCATACTTCTAACCCTAGGAAGTAATGCATTAGACCTAAATCCTTCATTTCAAATTCTGAGGCTAATTTTTTCTTACATCTTATAATTAATTTGTTTTCACCAATGAGAAATAAATCATCCACATACAAAACCAAAATGAACATATCATCATCATATATCTTCAAGTAAATGTTAGCATCAGCATCATTCTTATGAAATCCTAAGCTTAGTAAGTACTTATCAATTCTTTCATACCAAGCACGAGGGGCCTGTTTGAGCCCATATAAGGCTTTCTTCAACCTGCAAACATGATAATCTCTTTTATAGATTACATAACCTTCTGGTTGCTCAATATAGACTTCTTCCTCAATGACACCATTGAGGAAGGTTGTCTTAACGTCCATTTGATGCAACTCCCAACCTTTGGCTGCAGCAATAGCTATTATAGATCTAATAGAAGTATATCTAGCAATAGGAGCAAAAGTTTCCTCATAATCTATTCCTTCCTTTTGAGAAAAACCGTGGGCTACAAATCTAGCTTTATATTTTTCAATACTACCATCAGCATTATGTTTAATTTTAAACAACCATTTAGAAGAAACAACAGACTTACCTTTGGGTCTGGGTACAATGTCCTAGACATCATTCTTGATGATAGACCCATACTCTTCATTCATGGCTGATTTCCAAGCATGATGGGACATAGCTTCTTCAACATTGTGAGGTTCAGACTCAATGATATTAAAAATTACAGAAATGTAGTTGACGTGATTTTGGAGTCTCTTGCTATCTCTAAAGGTTCCTCTGGGAGCAGCAAATCCTTCAGCATCTTGAATAGTGTTTCTAACCCAATCCTCTTCTATATTTCGCACCTTTAGTTGCAAAACAATTTCGCTGATTGCATGAGAAAATGAATGAGTGATTTGAGTTTGCATTTGAACTTTATTTATATGAGTTTTTAACCCATATAACTCCAAGTCGGCCTTAATGCATTTTGGCGCCAATTTGATTTATTGTGGCATGGTAGATATTTAGTGTGGCGTGGAGATATGGGGCTGGTCCTGTTTTAGGGGCACGTTACCCTTTTAGGATAGGTCCCAGTCCTATATGGGTTCGGATGTTGCCTTAAGGCAATCCGAACCCTCTTTCCTAGTTATAAACAACATTCAAATCTGCATCTTGAATGATATCTTCTTCATGCATAAATCTGTTTATTCCTCTTTCAGAACTGCATATATCTCTTTTGGTGTATTTAAAATTTATCTTCAAATCTCCACACTTCTTCTCACAATTTACAATCACCATTTATACTTTGTCTTACGACAAGAGACATTCTTTAGAAGAGTGGTGTCCTTTCAAAACAATCATGACTGTCTCTGCTTCTGTCTTAATGATGACTAGCTGCTCATTACGAAGACTTTAATCGCTGCTCTTTTAAACTCACTCATTGCTGCCTTGAAACACTTAACTTGGGCGATGATCAGCTATACAATTTTCATCTGCTGCTTTATATTAATCGGCTGCTTATCTTGGGCAAAGTATGGTCGACTACCAATATGGCTAACAATAATAATAAGCTAATATAATTTGTATACAAAGGGAGTCGGCCTTCAACATTTAATTCTCTTTTATTGTTTAATATTCTTTTAATCAGCCTTAGAAGGAGTCAGCCATCTTTAATATTTCAATCTCAACATTAAAAATGTTCATTCCCTACAATCCTTCATATCGTAAGCATAACAATTACAATCTTCATTTGCTGCTGTGAAGTCCACAGGTTCTCTTGGTTATCTTGTTTGCATTATTATCTTGTGCAAAGGTGATGCCATGCATATTAGAATAATATCTTTCTCTTTGTGTTATTAATGGTCATTTAAGTTGTTTCTAATTTCGCCTCTAGTTAACGATTGTTTCTTTTAGAAACATCGTCTTTGTAACTCTATTTAAAGGAGCTTTGTCTCCTTGATTAATTGAACAACATCGATTCTTTGAAACCCATATGCTTTTGCATCTGTATTATGGTATCAGAGCCTTGGTTATTTTCGAAATAATTTTTCAATTAAAAATTCGTCATGAATTTTTAACAGTTTTTTTTGAAAAATTTATTTGTTTATTCAAAATTGCTACTTTGGCAGTTTGTTTTGGCTGCAACTACTAGGGTTTTCTAGCTATTTTCTACCCTCTCCCGCAACCCGTCTCTCCTGCATTTCGCGCAACCACGCGACTAGTTTTTTCCCCCCTGTAGATTTTTTTTTCTGCCTTTTTTGGACGGAAATCTGCATTTTCGGCTAGGGTTTTGACCCTCCAGATTCAGTCGAAAAAAAAAATTCTGAGTACAAATTCGTGGTGGGTTTTTCGAGACCTCAACTGGGTTGTCGTCAGAATTTTCTGGGTGCCTCGATTTTCGTGCCAACGGATCCAGATTCTGACAGCAGATTCATTCTGGGTTTTTCGCAAAGATTTCTGGGTTGTCTTTGGATTTTTCTAGGTCAGCCGGAATTTTTTTCTTCAAATTCGTGCCCGTCGTACTTCATTTTTTTTAAGTCTGTACCTGCATCTGCCTCTGTTTCTGCATTGGGATTCGAATTTTTTTAATTCTGTGGCAGCGCCTCTTCTCAATTTTTTTGTTTTCCGTGCATTGGGAAACGTGCAAGATGGCATCATTGACCAACTTGATGTTGGAAGGCAGTCAAGTTTTGTGCGCTTAGCATCTTCTCAGTACCTCGTTTTTCGTGCCTCGAAAAACATGAAGATGGCTTATGGGCATCGATGTTTGTTTCAGTTTTTAATACTTTTTTACCTAAAAAAAAATTCTAATGGGTTTCAATATTTTTTCCCTTAAAAAGATCTGTGGGTTTTAATAATTTTGTCCTAAAAATTATCTGTGGGTTTTTAAATATTTTGTCCCTGTAAAAAAAAAATCATGAGGGTTTATGATTTTTTCCTCAAAAATTGTACTTTGTTGCAGTCTGTTTTTAGTCGCACCTGGAGTAGTTGTGCGAACATCTGCACTAGTCCCTTGTTTGCAATCTATTTTTTGGGCATCTTGCTCATCTGCAATAGTTTGGAGGGTTTGTCGATTTTTTCCTCAAAATCGTGACAACTGTTCTTGGTGTGTCTCTAGTTACAGGGAGGAACGGTTCTCCAACATCAAGTTGGATGGTTGGTGTTGTTTTGGGTATCTCCAGAAGTTCTACAGTTTCTGGGAGGGTTGGTGGCAGACTCATCTCAAGTGGCAGAGTTAGTGGCAGGCTCTTGTCTTCTATTGCAGCATGTTCTGAGAAGAAGGGGGCAACCTTCTCTGTTATTTCTCTTGGTAATTAGAACGATGACCATTAAGGGAGGGTATTAGAATAATATCTTTCTCTTTGTGTTATTAATGGTCATTTAAGTTGTTTCTAATTTCACCTCTAGTTAACGATTGTTTCTTTTAGAAACATCGTCTTTGTAACTCTATTTAAAGGAGCTTTGTCTCCTTGATTAATTGAACAACATCGATTCTTTGAAACCCATATGCTTTTGCATCTGTATTAATGCAAAGGTTATAAAAATAATGCTGCGGTTACTAAAATATCTTTTATCATGCAGGATTAAACCGCACAGATATTACATATCATGCTTCACTGATATATGAGCCTGTAGCTTGCTCATCTCCTGAAAGTTGCATCATTAATTGTCTTGGTAAAAACACCACTCTCTGTTGATATATTGATAAGCTCTCTTTGACATCAATGACAAGATCTAACAATCTCCCTTGACAATATGCTTGCCAACAATTGCTTTGACATCAATGACAATAATTCTAACATCTATGGTGCTTGAAATTATTATGGTAGAAAAAGTTACCACAAAGCCATTAGGTCCAACAAGAAGGTCACAGCTTGTGCCTTATAGTTTTAGTGGATCACCTCAAGATTCAGACTGGTAAAAAAAATACATATCAGAGCATGATTCCATTTATGATAAAACCATTGAGAATTAAGTCCAGAACTAGAATTTTTAGTGCTAGGTTAATAGCTACTGTGGACAGACATCCAAGATGCTTGGCCACCAAAATTGTCTGATTATTGCTGTGAGTAAGAATTTCTACAGCAATATCTCGGGAATCTACAACTGTTTTTCTCATCACCAAGATTTAGAAAGACAATGGGATAGATATAGGATTGGCTCTCTAGCCTGAAGCTGCCATTTCCATTTTTCTACTTAGATCCATTGTCCAAGTTTCTGCACTTCTGCATCTTCCCCCCTCAGTTTTGTGTTACCACCTACAACCTACAATGGTCCTCAATCTTAAATGGCAACTGCAATAGCCTCCACCATTGCTCACCACAGACTGGAATATTTATTATATGTCCAATTGGGTGTTGCTTTTCCTCTATCCTAGATGGATCTGTTCTCAGTTTATTTTTAAAAAAATCAATTTTATCCTACATATTAGCTTGGAACTCCGCTAAAATCGGTGCACATACTTTCAATTTCCCCTGACATATTTATTATATTTAGCACAGTATTCCACCGAACGCTGAACCGATGTCACCTAATGCTTCCTCCAAGATGCCAACCAGAAAGACCTACAGCCCTAAACAAAATATAGACTCTGAGACACGCCTGACCTAAATGTTCTACATGCTACTCCCAATCAAAAAAAAATCCAATAGAATAAAAAGAGATTCAATTTCGGGATAAGTTTCGGTCTAATTGCCTATTTAGTACCCAAAATTGATGAGAGAATGTCCACAAAACATTCAAATTATGATTGCATACGAGAAACAAATTTGAATTGATCGCTGCTATTTAAAAGCAATTCCGAAATCGGTGATCTCTATGACACTCTATTTTACATGAAGATCTCCTACTGCTAAGGCAAGAAACATTGTATGACAGAAAAAACTACGTTTCTTCCTTCATACGATATATTACATGAAGCTTCCTAGTGCCCTAAAACATTTCTGCTATTTTCGCGTGCATATATAAAAGAAACGCCTAGGGTTAAAGTTTGGCATATATTAATGTTGGCTGAATACCTGCCCGTCTGTTAGGGAATTTGATTCTGGGGATCCGCTTCAGTACCTGGTTTGCGCCCATCTTGCCTGCTCAATGCGAGTCAACAATGATGTACAATGTATTATATTTATTAATCGATACAGAAGGAGAAATTTAGAATTTCACAGCCAAGCTTGAGTATTCTTTTTTAATTTTGAACCCAAAAAAAAAGCTTTTATAACAATTATGTCCATAAGACATCTCTTTGCTGATTAAGAAAGTTCCTTATGAGATTACAATTGTACTTTGGTGTGCAATGGGTATGTCGAAAAGGTTTGAAAGGTAGGTTAAGAAACAATTGGCAAATGATGTTGTTTGGTCTCAATGGAGAAGTGATAACTTCAAATCAACTATACATCCACTTAAAGGAATTCAAAAGCAACTAAAATAAAACCTATGAAGATAGAGGGAGAGAGAGGGAGGGACAGATGGGAGAAGAGGATGGATAGATAGAAGGATACATATGTAGATATGGAAAGGACAGAGGAAGATAGAGGTAGAGATGAAGATAGAGGGAGAGAGGAAGAGGGAGAGAAATAGATAGATATAGGTAGAGGGAGAGATAAAGATAGAGAGATAGAAAGATAGAGATAGAGATAGAGGAGTGAGAAGCAAGGAGCGAGTGTTGGGAAGGATAGATAAGGAGATAGAGATGGAGGGGAAAGAGAGAGAGAGAAAGGTGACAAAGACAAGTAATAGAAATATATATAGAGGGGGAGAGATAGATAGAGAGGGTGAAAGATAGGAGTGAGTGCGTGTATATGAGTGAGAAATAGAAAGTTGGAGATAAATATATAAATAGATAGAGAGGGAGGGAGAGGGAAAGGGAGAGGGAGAGAAATAATGAGAGGAAAAATTAGTAGAGATTTAGAAAGAGGGAGTGATAATGTGTGTGTGTGTGAGAGAGAGAGATAGAGAGAGGGGGGGGCAGGGGGGTATACCTTGAGAAAGATAAAGTGGTGAGAGAAGGAAAGATATAAATATATAGAGATGAAGATATGGAAGGAGAGAGGAAGAGAGAGAAAGAGATGGAGAAATAAAGATAAAAAGAGGGAGACAATGAGGGAGGGTTAGGTGGAAATATAGAAAGATAAAGATATAAGAAATGCTATAGAGAGAGAGGGATAGAGAGGGATATATAGATAGATAGAGAGAGAGAGAGAGAGAGAGAGAGAGAGAGAGAGAGAGAGATAAATAAAATGTGTGAGTGAGAGAAAGATACATATAGAGATTGAGATAAGGAAGGAGAAATAGTGTGTGCTAGTGAAATAGATATGGAGATAGAGATAGAAAGGGAGGATGTAGGGAGAGAAAGAAAGAGATGATAGAGAAGTAGAGAGCTATAAAAAGAGGGAGTGAGAGGGAGAAAGGGAGACGTAGGGATAGAAAGAGGGAGAGATTAAGAGAGATGGGGATGAGAGAGAAAGATATATTAGGGAGAAGTAAGGAGATAAAGATAGGAGAGAAATAAACAACAATTGAAACTATTTTTCTTCTCCCATAAGTTTTTTAGCATTTTATTCTCTAGATTAAATCATTGGTTTCTCCTTGTGGTTTCTATCATGACTTAGTTACTTGTTAGAGACAAGATAAATCTCAAACATGCTACACAAAGAACAAAGGTGAAAATTTAATGATATTATTTAGTTAAGTATTTTATATGTTAAAAATATACTATAATTATATTAATTGTTATATGACTAATCACTTGTGTAAATATTCTTTTAAATTTGTATAGATTAATTTAAAATAATATCATAAAAGATATTAGTTTTCCACAATCCATGATAGTTCTTGTTGTTGTTTTTGGATTAGATCATGTTCATTTATTTGCATCAACGTTTTGGATCACACTTTGTGATCCATCATCAGAATGATAGAAAAGCTCAATACCATAAAATAGGATAGTTGCAGATCTATGAGATATAAAAAGAGGGAGGAAAGACAATAAGAGAAGAAGAAAAATAATAAAAAATAAATAAAAGGAGCAACATGAAGACAAAGAAAATAAGGGGGATTAATAGAAAGAAAAATGACACCCAAGTGAAAAGCTACAACACCAAAATACTAATTAAAAATAAATAAAGTGAAAAAGGAAAAGACCAAAAAGGAAAGAAATAGAACACAAAGATAAGGAAGGAAGAAAACCAAAGACAAAAAAATGATAATAAATTAATTAATTAAATAATTAAAAAATAAAACAAAAAGCAAAAAATAGAAATAAGTAAAATAAAATAGTAGTTACAGCGGCAGGTAGCAGAGATGGCAGCAGTGTGCAGAAGGATAGAGGTGCAGAAGGCGACGAAGATGGTAGGAATGACTCTACATAGACTATTGGCTCTCCTCCCTTTGTTGGCTTTGTCACGTGTACTAGAAAGGAGTGCCCTACAGAGGAGACTCATTACTCAACGTTTCAGGTGGACCCAAGTAAGAGTTTGACTTTTAATAATGGTATCCCTTCCTTTCAGGGGGAATCAGGTGTTGCTAGGTCTCCTGGAAACAATGCTCAAAAGGGTCCTTCTTTAGGGACCAGTGGTGTTGTTTTGGACGAAGGAAGGAATTTACAGAGTTCAAATTTGAATTTGGACGGGAATAATGGGGGAGGCAAATCGCCTTGGGTTTCTCTCTTTGGAGTTAAACCAAATGGTAAATCATCTTTTCTCCCTGTTATTGTTTCCTCAGACCCTAGCAATGGTGGTGTTTCAATATCTATCCCAAACCCAATTGTTGATCATAATATCTCTTTGATGGCTTTATCCCTGGTGGGAAATTTTATGGCTCCAAGACCTAACATCGAGACTGTGATAGATTTTGTGATGAAAAAATGACGATTGAAACCTGGCAAGTGGAGGTCGCGACATTGCCTAAAGAGCTTCTTTTCATTCAACTTCTCCTATGAGGAGGATATTGTTGTTGTTCGTTGTGGTGGACCTTGGGTCATTGGAAAGTCATCATTTGCTCTTAAGAAATGGACCCCAAATGGTGTTGAATTAGGAAGTTTGTTTGAAGAAATCCCAGTTTGGGTCAGGCTCCCCGGACTCCCCATGGAATATTGAAATGAAGAAGTTTTTAGAGGAATAGCTAGCTCGTTTGGGGAATTATTATCAATAGATCAAATGACCGCTACTAGGAAGAGGCTGGTTTTTTGTCAGGATTTGTGTAAGTGTTGTCCAATCCTCTGATCTTCCTTCATTGATTGATATTCTTTCAAAATTAGGGAAATGGGTTCAAACAATAGAGTTTGAGACCCTCCCCTTTGTCTACTTTAATTGCAAGAAGTCGGGTCATTGGGCTAAAAACTATCTGAGCTTGGTTGTGAAACAAAAAAACAATGCAAAGAAAGTTTGGAAGGCGAAAAGGGATCCCCCAGTAGGAAATAATCTGAAGGAAAATCTATACATCAAGGGATCGGGGGTAGGTAAGCCTTCTACCCATGAGGGTGAAAATCATTTCAAGGAGTTAGACGAAAACACCCAGTAAGGAGAAATGGAATTGAAAAAGACTCAAGGAGAAAAAGGAGATGACGGTACTAGACTGACGGCGCAAAATGAAGAAGTCAGTCCTTGCCTTGATGGAAAGAAAACAAATAAGGAAGAGAGTCCTTTTGTGGAGACATGTGATTCTCCTATCCCATCCTCAAAGGAAGCTATTAATAGTCAAACAAAGAACTCTTCACTTCACTCATACGAGTCTATTAGCTCTGTTAAATCCACTTTCCCCGATGTTGGATTGGACATTTTGGGAAATGCTTCTCAACCCATCTTAGAGGACAAAAACCAAATCCTAGTGGTGGATATGGGAATAGACGATAAGCCCTCAGAGAAGATTTATGACTCCAGCAAGGAGAACTTGAGTGCAGAAGAAACAGACTTCGAAGAGGACGGTGGGTACACTACAATTACTAAGAAGAAAAGAGCTAAGAATAAGTCGTCTCCTGGTATGATCACCAAAAACAGAACTAGAGCTGATATGGGACCAAGAGAAAGTGTTGGAAGGAAATCTTCAAGATGGCACATAGAGCATGATAGCAGCCAAGACATAGCTGATGGGATTCAATGCACCATCCCTGAGATATGTAAGAATCTTACCCCTAGTAAGTAATGAAGATTATGTCATGGAACATGCGAGGGTTAAATAGCTCCCATAAAAAAGAAATTTTGCGTAATTTTGTTAGAGATCATAAACTTGATATAGTTTTAGTCCAAGAATCTAAAATGCCTAAGGAAAGAGTTGAGAAACTTAAGTTCTTCACCTCCAATGGTGTGCATGGAAATAGTTCCGAAGGAGCTTCTGGAGGAGTTGCCTCATTTTGGAATATTAATATCATTTGTGGCTCTTGGGTTTGGGAAGATTCTAATCACGTAGTTACCAAATTTTATCATGTTAAGAATAATTTTAGCTGGAATCTCTCAAATATCTATGCCCCTAATACTAAATTAGCAAGAAGAAAATTTTGGAAGTCCTTGACTAACTTTAGATCTAAATTTCCAAACGAAGCATGGATTGTTATGGGGGATTTCAATACCTCGATCAATGACTCTGAGAAATTTGGTGGATCCCAAGTGTAGTTGGATAGTAAGTTGGATCTGTTAGATTTTATTAATAATCATGGTTTGATTGATTTGGAGCTCAAAGGTGCCTCGTTCACCTAGACTAATTGTAGAGTTGGGAATGAACTTATTCAGGTCATACTTGATTGTGCTTTGGTTTCTAATGAATGGTTGTGCTACTATTTGTGCTCTCTTTTGGCACTTTAAAGAACTGGTTTTGATCACTATTCTATTAGCTTTGTTGTTGACTCTTTGTCAAAGAAAAGGAATTTTCCATTAAGATTTGAAAATGTGGCTCTCTCATCCGTCTCTTCATGAAATATCAAACTGTGGTGGAACATTAGTGCCAATGGCTCTGTTATGTTTAGGGTGGCGAAAAAGCTAGGGGAGATCAAAAGGAAAAATAGAATCTTGAACAAGGAGTCCTTTGGACATATCTTTGTTAATAAGTCAACTATCCAGATGGAGTTGAAGGAAAATCAAGATAAAATTTAGAAGGAAGGTTACAAGGATGGCTACTTAGCAAAAGAAAATGAAGTTTTGTCAAATTACCATGACATTATATCAAAGGAAGAGGAGTTTTGGAAGCATAGGTTGAGAGTTACCTGGCTTGCTTCTAGTGATGCGAATACCAAATTCTTTCACCTCTTGACTATGAAACACATGGCTTCTAACAGATAGACCATATTTTTAGGAATGGAATCAAGTTTGAGTCTGAGAAGGATATTTGTAATGAGGCGGCTCAGCATTTTAGTGAGCTTCTAGCTGCAAATTCATGTCCGAAATCTGAGGCTCAATAATGTCTCATTAACACTACCTTGAAAAATTCTTAATGAAGAACATAATAAAATGCTTGTTGTCATCTCGTCTTGCCTTGAGATTAGAAAGGTTGTTTTCTCTTTTGAAGGTAACAAGGCCCCTGGCCCTGATGGTTTTCCCATGTTCTTCTTTTAGAAATTTTGGGACATTGTGGCTAAAGATGTGTGTAATGCGGTGAAAGAGTTCTTTGGAGCTAGGAGAATCCTCAAAGAGATTAACTCGACTTTCATTTTCCTTATTTCGAAAGTGCTTGGAGCTTATTCTTTGGATGCTTTCCGCCCCACTAGCCTTTGTAATCCTTTTTATAAAATCATTTCTAAGGTACTCACTTCTAGATTGCTGATTGTTCTCCCTTTTATTATCTCATCTCAGTAGACTAGGCTTCTCCTAGGAAGACAAATTCTTGACTTGATCATTACAATGCATAAAAATATCCATTCTCTTGTTGAATCTAAGAATCAAGGATTCTTGTTAAAATTGGACTTGTCAAAGGCATATGATAGAACGGATTGGAGTTTTCTTCTAAAGGTCTTTGGTGCAGAGGGTAGTAGGATCTTACCTAAACACCTAAGGAATCTTACCCACACCCACACAACTCATTCCTCAAGACCTATCATTGGTTAAACACATCACCTTTGATCCCCTACTCTCCACATGCTAGAATAACACCCCCAACACACTGTCTCATTGTTTTAGGACAGCCAAAAGCATAAATGACAATATTTGTTGACCAAAAAACTCATAAAACTCTCTCCCTTTGGTTTCAAACATTCCCAATGTACTCAAGACACTCACACATCCCCTTAGGCTCTATCCATTTCCATGCATACTCCACTGAACCATTAAACATAACTTTGAAACTAAATAAACAAAATATACCTTCTTGTTGTCCTTCTTGATAGACTCATACTCAGAGATCTATAACTTTTAAACAAAACATTCTTTACTCAATCGCTTCGCTGAGATTCTTCCTAACGGAACCCTCAACAACATATCCAAAATTTACATGGACCCTCTAAATATTCAAAAATGGACTAAACATAACATATTACATCCATTTTACCCTTCCTTGGGTATTTTACATATTTTTGACCTTCTTGACCCAACTAGGACCCATTAGGACAACTTGAGCAACTTTTACAAATTGTTACAATTATGGCTCAGAGCCCTTTACATTTTGACTCAATGGACTCAAATACATTAAAATGACCATATGAACTCAAATATGAGTGAAATGACTCATGGCATGATCGTTAACCTCCTGGTGTACCTTTGTGCTAGGTGCTCCTACACCATACTATCGACCTTGAAAGCTTTCCAAGTCCCTTGGAAACATAGGGATAATAACCTGCAAGAAAAATTTTGAGTGAAAATTTTCACCTTTGTCTTCATCTTTATCTCATTATGCCTCTTTATGTTGCTGCTTCCTTCTTAAACAATCTCTTTGTGACTCCTACCAATGGAGTTTGTAGTGGCTGCCATCCAAGTGCTTATACCAACCATAAGTCCACCTCTCCATGTTGCATCACATCACCAACAACCTCTATGCCTCACCTAGGAGTTCTCCTCTTTGCCTCTCTCCCTAGTCTTTTGGCAATCAATGGACCATTCCATGGCCCTGGACCATCCCTTTGGCCCTTGACAAACCTTCCTTGTCCGCCTTCTTGATAGACCCGTACTCAGAGATCTATAACTTTTGAACAAAACATTATTTACTCAATCGCTTCGGTGAGATTCTTCCTAACAGAACCCTCAAAAACATATCCACAATTTACATGGACCCTCTAAATATTCAAAAATGGACTAAACCTAACATATTACATCCATTTTACCCTTCCTTGGGTATTTTACATATTTTTGACCTTCTTGACCCAACTAGGACCCATTAGGACAACTTGAGCAACTTTTACAAATTGTTACAATTATGGCTCATAGCCCTTTACATTTTGACTCAATGGACTCAAATACATTAAAATGACCATATAAACTCAAATATGAGTGAAATGACTCATGGCATGATCATTAACCTCCTGGTGTACCTTTGTGCTAGGTGCTCCTGCACCAGTCTTGGCGGCTTTTGGGTTTGGTAACAAGGTTTTGGATCTCATTTGGCAACTTATCTCGACTACTAACACCTCTATTTTGGTTAATGGTTTGCTTTCTCACTTTTTTAAATCTTCTAGGGGTTTAAGACAAGGAGACCCTATCTCCCCATTCTTTTCACCATAATGGCAGAAATCCTTGAAAGGTATTTGCAAAAATTGGTTAGAGAAGCTAGCTTGAAGGGGCTCCACCCCTCTTCGTATTCTTCTATTTGTTTACATCAATAGTTTGTTGATGACACTATTCTGATGGGAACCTTGGCTATTGGAGAGGCTTGAGCTTTCAAAAAATCTCTAGTCACCTATGAAGAAGCTTCACGACAATTCATTAATAGAGGTAAATTCTCCCTTTTCTTTATAAATACTCATGTTGAGAGGCAGCAGAGAATTGCCAATATTTTGGGGTAGTTATTGGAGACTTCCCATCTACTTATTTGGGACTTCCTCTTGGAACTGTCTCGCCAGAATCTTTCTAGATTTCTTTGGTGGATAGATTTAACAAGATGCTTGCTGGCTGGAAAGGTGTCATCCTTAGTCAGCCTAGAAAAATTCAATTGTTGAAGGCTACTTTGCAGAATCTACCTGTTTACGCCTTGAGTCTCTTTAAAATCCCAGCTAAATTTGCAGACATTATTAATAGTATTCAAAATAGATTCCTTTGGTCAAAAGTTGAGGATAAGAAAATAATTCCGCTAATTGCATGGAGTGAGGTCTGTAAGCCCAATAAATTAGGTGGGCTTGGATTGAGGGATATCATATCTTTTAATGAAATGCTTTTGGCAAAACATGTGTCGAGGATTTACTGAAAGAGAATGGAATGGAACTCAATATTACATAGCTAGTACTTCATATGAGTTACCTCATTTAAAGACTTTATTATCTCTGATTGCTTACCTCGTGGATGATATCTCTGGAATAGTATTATTAAGGCTAGAGACTTAGCTTCAAAAGGTGTTGGATGGAAGTTAGGCAATGGTTCAAGTATTCGGTTTTGGGAAGACTCTTGGCTTGGCTTTGAGCCTCTTTGTCTTAATTTTTCCTTCAATCCCTTCAAGGATGACTACATCAGAAGATTTGGTCATTTGGTAGAAGATTACTGGAAGAATGGTTGTTGGGTTGATTTGATTCAGATCGGTCTGGAATTACACCCTCTGCAATCTCTCCTGAATCCAGTCTGTGTGACTCAGTCGGCAGATTTGATGGTTTGAAAATACGATCCCTCTAGTATGTATTCAATGTCTTTTTATTTTGTCCTAACGTCTCAGAATCAATATACCTCTAGCCCTATTTGGGCGTGTTGGCATTGCATGAAGATTGCATTGATGAAGTATAGTGTTTTAATTGATGTCAATAGTAGCCGATAATGAAGATGTATTACAACCGGTAATGATGCAGTAAAGTAATCGGTAGTAAAGAAAGTGAAGGCATCTAGTATAATTATTGAAGCAGAGAGATCAACCGGTAACCCTAACCAGTTGATAAGCAGAACCCTAACCAATGGAGCTTGGAGAATCGGTTGTGATGATCTATGACCGAATGATGATCGAAGATGAAGATGACACGTATGCATGTTGCATGTGATGAGTTTTGAAGTGGATTTGACACGTAGAGATAACTGTTTGTCTTGGGAACGATCAATTACATAGCATGAAGTGAAAAACCCTGATGAGTTATAGGATCCAATGTGCGGTTATCGAGGAGTGGTTGAAGTTGTCTAGAACAATGTGTAGTTGATTGCTATGTAATCTAACAGTCAAGATTGATACGATATGTTTGTAATCTCTATGAGATTTGTAGGTTTTGTGTTGTGTTACTGACCTATTGTATTTGCTTATAAGGTCAATGGTTTTTTTCAATGATGTGTTGGCAAATTTGGTTAAGTGTGATTGTTGTCTAACCATAAGGTGTGTCTGCAGAATGTTGTGAAGGCGGATAGGAGCAGAAAAGGATCTAATTAAGCAAGGAAGTGTTATTACCAGATCAACAAAGAGCCTATTGTTCTCTAACCATTACAATAGTTAAATCCCTTAACCGAGCAAGCTTTAACATGCTTGTTGTTTAAATCCTCTAACCAGGTGATCCATTAGTTTGGGTTTGAAATCCTCCACCGAGGTTACCTCTAACAAGGTATTACCCTTAATAGGGTATTGTCGTCAATCCCTTAACCGGGTGGTCCTTAATCAGATCTGTTCTTAACAGGACATTATTGTATAAGCTTCTAACAAGGCTTGGCTCCTAACAGGGCGAACTTCGTAAGAGTTCAGAATACTTGTGGGTATTCATCCCCACCGTGGTTTTTTCCATTTGGGTTTCCATGTGAAAAATCATTGTGTCAAGTGGTGAATGATTTTGTGGATGTGTTTTTTATATAGTTGATATGGATGACTGGTAAATCCACTTAGATATGTTTAGATGAACGGAAATGATCTGAAACATGTTTTTACTGATATTAGTGAAGTGGTTTAATATTTTGGTTAAATGGTATTTGAGTTTTAGATCTGTTGCATTGTATCATTGATGTTTTGGTCAACCGGTAAGTTTGGTAGCGCAGTTGCAGTTTTTGTTACAGTGACTAAACCAGTTAGTTTAGTGATTGGATTCTGAGTTGAACGTTTTTTTGGTGAAAGTTAAGTTTATTTTCTATCTATTGATTCACCCCCCCTCTCAGTAGTTGAGCAGATTCTTATAGTTTCATCATATTATCAATTGGTATCAGAGCATTTCAAGTCCTCTTGTGTTTAAGCCTAATAGCTTGAGGAAAAGATATAGGAGAACATGATGAAGAAAGAAGGTCTGAAGCTCAATAGGGAAAACTACAAAATTTGGAGTGATAGGATGAAGATCTATATCAAGAGCTTAGGAAGTCAATATCTGGAACATGTTGTTACTAAATATAACTTGCCTAGTGGGATTCTGACAGATGATCAAAAGGAGCAACAAGAGAACAATCAAGCATTGGAGGCCATCATCAGCTCCTTGTCCAATTCATAATATGTTGATGTTCATGAATTGGAGACTGCATATGAAGTTTGGAAGAAACTGGAAGATATCTATAGCGGTGATGAGCATGTTAAGACTACCAAATAAGAGAGTCTTAGAGGAAAATTTGATGATATGCGGATGGCTGAAGGAGAAAACATTCAACAGTATGGTTAGAGGATCAAGGAGATAGTCAGAGAAATCAAAAGTGTTGGAGGTACAGTGGAGGATACCACTGTGGTTAGCAAGGTGTTGAGAATCCTTGTACCGGTCTACGCTATCCGAGTTGCAGCCATTCAGGAACTCAAATATATTGATAAGACAAAGGTAACTCTTGACTCTATCATTGGTAAATTGACTACATTTGAATTAAATGGTTTTGATGGAAGTGTTCAGAGATCAAAATCTACATTTAAAGCCTTAGTCTCAACCCCACCGGTAAGGAAAAGCAGAGAAGTAAGTTATCGTCATGAGTCTAGATCCAGTAGAGAAGTAGATGATGAAGATAGTCTGATTGAGCTTGAAGCATTGTTGGCCAAGCAGTTACCCAGAGGTACCGGTAAGTACAGAGGCAAATTACTGCTGAAGTGTTTTGCATGTAATCGGATTGGACATATTGATGCTAACTGTCCAAATGGAGACAATGAGGAAAAACATGAGAAGTATAGGAAGTATAAAGGCAAAGGTAAAATAAATTGTCTCATTGCAGTGGATGGAGGAATTATAGATGAAGAATTTGAGGAAGATGCAAATGAGGACATTTTCTTTGTTGCCATCAAAGAAGAGATATTAGATCAGAGGGCATTGCTCTCTCACATAGATAATTTAGATGACTAGATTATAGATAGTGGTTGTTCACATCACATGACCAGTGACCGAAGTAAGTTTATTACCTTAAGATAATTTGATGGAGGTGTTGTCAGATTTGGGAATGACTCACCCTGCATGGTGAAAGGGAAAGGATCCATCTCTCTGAATGGTAAAAGCAATGCAAATTATGTCTAATGGGTTGAAGGACTGAAACACAATCTTTTGAGTGTTGCTCAACTCAATGATAAAGGTTACCCACTAGAATTCAAGAATGGAGTGTGCAAGATTTATGGAAGCAAAGGTGAACCGATTGCAACCGGCAAACAGACCAGAGGTAACTTGTTTCATTTAAAATCTAAAGTCAACAGCTGTTTAATTGCAAAAGTATAAGATAGTCAGCTTTGGCATCAGAGATTTTGTCATTTAAATTTTGATAATTGTAAGAGTCAGTAAGTACAAATCAGTAAGAGGTTTGCCACAGTTGGACAAACTGGTGAATGCTTTGTGCAAGGAATGCTAGTTAGGGAAAATTTCATCCTCAACCTTCAAGAGAAAATCCTTCTCAATTGAACATTTTCTAGATTTGGTTCATACCGACCTTTGTGGACCAATGAGGACTAGGAGTATTCAAGGTGATCGGTACTTCATGATATTTACCGATGAATGCTCAAGGATGATGTGGGTCACATTCTTGAAAGACAAGACATAAGCATTTAGAAAGTTTAAGACATTCAAAGTCTTATTTGAAAATGAAAGTGGAAGAAAGCTTAAGTGCTTAAGAACTGATCAAGGTGGTGAATTTACTTCAAAGGAATTCACTAGATACTGTGAAGACACTAGAATTAAGAGACAACTTTCTACACCTAGAACAACACAGCAAAATGGTATTGCATAAAGGAACAACTGGTCAGTAGTTGAAGCTGCTAGGACTATGTTAATTCAAGGAGGTGTAGCTAATACATTCTGGAGAGAAGCTTTCAGCACAATTGTTTATACAATGAACCAGATACTGGTTAAAAGAGGTAAGGACAAAACACCCTATGAGTACTGGTATGGTAGATCACCTAACGTCAGTTATTTCAAAAAGATTGGTAGCAGATGTTTTATAAAAAGAGGTGATTATATTGGTAAGTTTGATGCCAAGAATGATGAAGGCATATTTTTTGGTTACTACACCAAGAGCAAAGCTTACAAGTGTTACAACAACCGGACTAAGAAGATCATTGAAAGTGTCAATGTCTGAGTTGATGAGTTTCCTAAAAGTTCAGGTGAAACCGGCAAGGAGAGGGAAGAAGAAGAACCTTACACATTGTTTTTGGAACCGGAACTGGTAAATCCAAAAGTTGGAGAACAGAACAGAGAAGCCCCAGTTCAACCGGAATAGGAAGGTCCGACAGAAGATGAAGATAGTGAAGAAGAAGAAGAAGAACCTGAAAACCAAGATCATGTTATTCCAAGGTATGTTAGACTCAATCATAGCCTCGATCAAATTATTGGAGATAAGGATGCAGGTGTTTTAACTAGAAGAGGGATAAGAGAGAACTCTTGTATGATCTCCACCATTGAGCCTAGAATAGCAAAAGAAGCCTTTGGAGATGAACACTGGATCAAGGCAATGGAAGAAGAACTTGACCAGATAGAGAAGAATAATACTTGGTCATTGGTACCCAGACCAGAGAACAAGAATGTAATAAGTACAAAATGGGTATTTAGAAATAAACTGAATGAAGATGGAGTAGTGGTCAGGAATAAAGCAGATTAGTATGCAAAGGATATGCACAAGAAGAGGGTGAAGACTATGGTGAGACATTTGCACCAGTTGCAAGATTGGAAGGAGTAAGGACTCTACTTGCATTTGTAGCATACAAAGGATTCAAAGTATATCAGATGGATGTGAAATCAGCATTCCTAAATGGAATATTGGAAGAGGAATTCTACATTAAAAAGCCATATGGTTATGCTTTAACTGCAGAAAAGGATATGGTGTGCAAATTGCATAAGGCATTATATGGATTGAAGCAAGCATCAAGAGCATGGTATGAAAGATTGCACTCTCACTTGGTGATGATAGGTTTTCAAAGAACTAGTAAAGACAATAATATATATCTCAAGAAAGAAGGAGATAAGATACTGGTAAGTGAGGTATTTGTGGGTGATATCATTTTTCGAGGAAATGATGATATTTGTCATGATTTTGCTAATGAAATGAAGAGTGAATTTGAGATGTCACTGGTAGGTGAGATAAAAAAATTCATAGGTTTGCAAATCCAACAGATGAAGGAAGGTATTTTTATCACACAGTCCAGGTATGTGAAATAAGTGTTGAGAACTTTTGGAATGGGAGACTGTAAACTAGTTGAAACACCAATGGTTACAGGTTGTAAATTTTCTAAGGAAGATGATTCTGCATCAGTTGATGAAAAGGAGTACAGGTCCATGATAGGTAAACTACATTATGTTGTCCACAACATATTGGACATTGCTCATGCAGTAGGATTGGTTGCCAGATTTTAGAAAAGCCCAAAGGAGACACACATGGTTGCAACCAAAAGAATTTTCAGATATCTGAAAGGCACAATTGATTATGGATTATGGTATCTATATGCAGGAGACTTTGATTTAAAATTCTATACAAATGCAGATTGGGCAAGCAATGTTGATGATAGGAAGAGAACAATCGGAGGAGCATTTTTTCTTGGAGGCAGACTAGTGTCTTGGAGCAACAAGAAACAAAGTTGTATCTCTCAATCAACAACAAAAGCTGAATATGTTGCAGCATACATGAATTGTACCCAAAAAATTTGGATGAAACACATTTTGGAAGGTTTCAAGTTGAAGATATCAGAACCGGTAAGAATTTTCTGTGATAACACAAGTGCTATAAACATTTCTAAGAACCCGGTGTTGCATGCTAGGACAAAGCATATTGAGCTGAAGTATCATTTCCTGAGAGAGAAAGTGCAAAGTAAAGATGTGTCACTGGAGCATGTATCTATTATAGAACAACTAGTAGATATATTTACTAAACCTCTACCTAAGGCTACATTTGAGTATCTTATAGGTAAGTTAGGGGTTGTACCCCTACATGAAGTCAATTAAACAGATGTGGAAGACATCAATCCCAGAGCCCATTGAAAATCTTGAAGAAGGATTGGTGTAGAGTGAAGCTACTCCACAGGGGAGCAGCTAATTGTAGATCAGTGAACCATGGATGAGAACCAGAATGATTTACCTTCACTTTGGCATTGTTTTCAAAGGGGGAGAAGAACTGTATATGATTGATAGCTAGTTACCAACTGAAGACATGAAGATACAATTGAAGGAGAGTATATGGAAAATTGTAAACCATGATTCCTATACCTATGTATATGATTTACTCTCGATTATCACAATCAATGGATATTCATATTTGTATTGCCATCAATGCCAAAGGGGGATAATGTTGGCATTGCATAAAGATTGCATTGATGAAGTATATTGTTGTCATTGATGTCAATAGTAACCGACAATGAAGATGCATTGCAACCGGTAGTGATGCAGTAAAGCAACTGGTAGTAAAGAAGTGAAGGCAACCAGTATTATTATTGAAGCATGGAGATCAACCGGTAACCCTAACTAGTTGATAAGAAGAACCCTAACCAATGGAGCTAGGAGAATCAGTTGTGATGATCTATGACCGAATGATGATTGAAGATGAAGATTCCACGTATGCATGTTGCACGTGATGAGTTTTGAAGCAGATTTGGCACGTAGAGATTACCGTTTATCTTGGGAATGATAAATTGCATAGCATGAAGTGAAAAATGTGTGATGAGTTATAGGATCCAATGTGCAGTGATCCAGGAGTGGTTGAAGTTGTCTAGAACAATGTGTAGTTGATTTCTATGTAATCTAAAGGTCGAGATTAAACTGATCTATTTGTAATCTCTGAGATTTGTAGGTTTTGTGTTGTGTTACCGACCTATTGTATTTTCTTCTAAGGTCGATGATTATTTTCAAGGATGTGTTGGCAAATTTCGTTAAGTGTGATTGTTGTCGAACCAGAAGGTATGTCTGCAGAATTTTGTGAAGGCAGATAGGAGAAGAAAAGGATCTAATTAAGCAAGGAAGTGCTATTACTAGATCAGCAAAGAGCATGTTGTTCTCTAACCATTACAACAATTAAATCCCTTAATCAGGTAAGATTTAACAAGCTTGTTGTTTAAATCCTCTAACCAAGTGATCCATTAGCTTGGATTTGAAATCCTCCACTGAGGTTACCTCTAATAGGGTATTACCTTTAATAGGGTATTGTAGTCAATCCCTTAATCGGATCTATTCTTAACAAGACATTATTGTATAAGATTCTAACAAGGCTTGGCTCCTAACAGGGAAAACTTCAGAAGAGTTTAGAATACTTGTGGGTATTCACCCCCACCGTGGTTTTTCCCATTTGGGTTTCCACGTGAAAAATCATTATGTCAAGTGGTGAATGATTTTGTGGATGTGTTTTTGATATGGTTGATATGAATGACTCGTAAATCCACTTAGATATGTTTAGATGACCAAAAATGATCTGAAACATGTTTTATTGATATTAGTGAAGTGGTTTAATGTTTTGGTTAAATGGTATTTGAGTTTAAGATCTGTTGCATTGTATGATTGATGTTTTGGTCAACCGGTAAAGTTTGGCAGTGCAGTTGAAATTTTTGTTACAATGACTAAACCAACTAGTTTAGTTATTGGATTTTGAGTTGAAAGTTTCTTTGGTGAAAGTTTAGTTTATTTTATATCTACTGATTCACCCCCCCCCTCAGTAGTTGACCAGATTCTTATAGTTTCATCATATTATTAGGGTGAAGGCTTGGATCGAAAAACGTCATTCCTAAGGTCAACATCTTCTCCTGGATTCTTCTCCAAAACAAGATCCTAACCACTGATAATTTATGTAAAAGAGAATTTCTCCTTGCCAATGTGTGTATCCTTTGTATGGTTGATGTTGAGTTTGTTGCCCATCTTTTTATTGGATGTCCCTTTGCTCGAGAAATCTGTGGGGAGAATGCTTCAATCTTGGGATCTTAGTTGGTTCTTTCATTCTTCTATGTTGGATCTGTTCACTCAATGGAGAGATCCTAGTAGAAATCAAGTCATTAGAAGACTTTGGTCCTATACCCTTCCGCATCTTGTCTGGGGTATATGGAAAGAGGAATAATAGGATTTTTAGAGACTCAACTTCTTTTGTTGAGATTGTTTTCCACAAAATTCAAAGAAATGTTAAAGAAAACTTCAATTGTCTTAATGGTGATCAACTAAGAATTGAAACTCATAGATGCACTGAGTATGATCATAAGATGGCCAATGCTTGGCAAATCCAATTGGATCTTGCCAAAGTTTTCAAGTCGTTAAGAAAACCCTGTGAGAATTCCTATTGGTTGGATCCTCATTTGGGATGGGTTAAATTAAAATTTGATGGTGCAGCTAAGGGTAATCTTGGCCCTTCTAGGGGTGGAGGAGTGATTAGAGAGAGTAATGGTATATTTATTTTTATAGTGGCTCTTCCCTTGGGCAATCAAACTAATCACATTGCCGAAGCTGTTGGAGCTTTTTAGATTCTTTTGATTGCCAAACAATTTTTTTTTGCTAAGGTTTGCATTGAAGGGGACTTAAATAATATTATTCAATGTCTTAAAAAATAAATCAAACCTTCATGGAATATAGCGAATTGGATCAAATTATATCATTTCATTATTAATTCCTTTGAAGAAATTAAAAAATTTCTCATACCTATAAGGAAAATAATAGGGTGGTGGATCATTTTGCCAACGTAGGAGTTGAAGCCCTTGAGAAAATCATATGGCATGAAGGGGACTATCTTGATGATAAAGTTAAGGGACTTATTAAGTTGGATAGCCTTGCCAGTCGAGAACTTAAGTTTTAATGATTATCATGATACTTTCTATTTCGACTCAAAGATCCCATGTAATGAATTCTAGTTGTGCACGGCGTGTGAAGGACACCCCTTGGGAGATTGGCATTAATTAATTTTCTAGAGCCTTCCTTTCACATGTTTTTTGGGTGTGAGTGGGATTGAATGGTGTGCACAAACAATCTGGGTCCATTTTCTATGTGAAGAGCTACAGAGTCTGGGAAATTTGCAGATAGGTTTTTGGGCACAATGGTTTTGATAGAATGGGGGGGACTTGAAGCGAGTGGATCCCATGGATTGTACAGGGCTAAAGAATAAAACTACTATTTGGAGAATCTTGGAAAAAGGTGGTTTTACCACCTATATTAAGAAATTACACGAAGATAAAGCCAAGGTTATGAGAACCTTTGTTAGAAATTACAACAAAGGCTTTGTTTCTCTTTTCGACAGAGAGCTCGTTATTAATGAGGACCTCATTGCTGAAATTACTAGTCTATTTACCAATGGTGCTAAGTTCTACGAAGATAGGAATTTCTTTGGGAATATTGTGAAGCTCTTCCCAAAAGAGGAGAAGGAGTAGCGTAACTTATTTAGAGATGGGTCGACAAGATATATTACGGTGAAGATCAAGACTATATGAGGCAATATTCTAAAGGTATTAATGGAGTATGCCACTCTTGATGACAGATATACAAGGGCCTTCACCTATCATTTTGTTCTCCTAAACCATTTCAAGCACAAGTTAAAACAGAGGGCTAATAGCAACAATTTATAGATGGTCAAAGATAAAGTCAAGTAGATGGAGAAGTTGTAGTTGACTGATGAGATTAGCCTTGGGTCATTGAAAGATAGGGCCTCGGTCATAGACTATATTAAATCCACAATGGAGGCTTTTGATGACTTCAAAAAGGGTTATGAAACCAGGATGACCACTCAAGAAGACCAGATGGATAAAATCAAGGATGTAATCAAGACGGTTGTTCAAACAAGTCATGGGGTGTTGAGTGCTACTGTGGATAGTTTTAAAAACATGATCATCAATCTCAAGGAGCAATTCCAACTGAAGGACGTTGTGGAGGCGGATACAAATATTAAGCAGGATACCATTTCTGGACCAAGTAAAAGGACTAGAGGAACGCTAAAGAGAAAGTTCACAACTCCTTCTCCTGATTTTTTAGAAGCTCAAGAAAATCACTACCACTATGATGGAAATTGAAAAAGATATGGAGCAGTTCATGAGATTGTTGGATTAGTGTTGGTTCGGTTTTGTTTCTTTGCTGGTTCTTGTTGGGATTAAGGTGTCTCAACCTTAAAGTCCTAACATGCCAAAATAATTAATTATTTCCTAATTGATTTATTCTAAGATATAAACTTCCTAAGTTGCCATTCACTTTGTGGGAACTCTTGGTGAGGTGGCATCCTACATGGCACCTGATGAAATGACATATTCCTTAATTTCTAGGAAGTTGGTACCCACTTGGAAGATGTTATGTTGGAGTGGAAATTGATTTGGTAATTTCCTATGTTGACTAAAGGATCTTGGTTTTCAGCTTCTATTATGTATTGGAGTTGTATTTTAGCTTTTGGTATTTATGGTGGAGTTTACTTGTACAAGTGGTGTGAGGTAAGGAAGGTGCCTATTCCTAGTCATAGTAAATTCTATGTTGTTTTTACATTGTATTTGGCAAGATGACCATTATGGATGCGATAGGTGTTGTTGCCTTGGAAGTTGCTATGAGCAACATTTCATGGGATTAGCAAGATATTGTTTATGACACAACTTACCTCTTAGGCTTTGAAGTTGGTTTTGGAAACCATGTAAGCCTTCCTCTTTGTGTTGACCTCTATTTATATGTTGATGCCTTGGCTGATTTGAGAGGAGAGGAGTTCATTATTACAGGGTTATGTTGTCAAATTTTCTCTAGGATGGAGCAGGATGTAAATCTCCATGTAAAGGCTTAGAGCTTGTAAATGTATATTTGTAACTTGTTGTTGAATAATACAATGGCTCGATGTTTTGGAGAGTGGGGTTTTTTACCTGAAAGGGTTTTCCCTACGTATATCTGTGTTCTCTCTTATGTCTCATTCTTCTTATTTCATGATTCTAAAGTATTAAATATGTATGTCGTAATGTTGCTGAAATTTTCTTAGATCTGAAAATTGCAATCACTTTCCTCTAAGGTTTTAATCATGGGAAATCAACTATGATTGTTTTTGCTTTTACGAAATAGGAGTATGTGCTTGTATCAACATATTGTAATTTGTATTGAAGAAGGGAAACAGGGCATCCCAGAAAGCCATCTAAGATCAATATGCACCTCTAGTATTTTGTATCTTCTTCAATATAAATTACAACATGTTGATACAAACACATACTACTATGCCATAAAAGCGCAAATAGACATAGTTGATTTCCCACGATTAAAACCTTAGAGGAAAGTGATTGCAATTTACAAATCTAAAGCCATATTTTCTATGAGATTACTATTACTAGATGTTGATTCAATGCTCCATATTACTAAAGCTAAAATACAACCACTTGTACAAGTAAACTCCACCATAAATGCCAAAAGCTAAAATACAACTCCAATACATAATAGAAGCTGAAAACCAAGACCCTTTAGTCAACATAAGAAAATGTAGACACCTAAAAATGGTCAACGATTGCGAAGTCATACTTTAACAATTGCGCATTGCCTCATTTTAGGTTTTTGCGTCGCATTAACATTTCTTCTATGTCACGCACTTGGTCTTTATCATTTGCGAACATCAAGTCATTCTTCTATATTCTTCATTCATCTCGCATTCGAATTTGGTCTTGTCGACAACATTATCCAGTCATGATTTTGATCGATTTTATCTTGTTGCATCAATGAGCGTGCTTATTTGTCATCATTTTGGACATCGTCAATCCTAATTAGGGTTTTGTCCTCTCATCAATCTTATCATTTTGGACATCGTCAATCCTAATTAGGGTTTTGTCCTCTTTTCAATCTTGTTATCATGCGATCGATTTGTCATCGATCGTTGTCATTGTTCGATCTTGTCATTTTGCGATCAATTTGTCATTGATCGTGGTCATTTTCAATCTTGTCGTCTTGCAATCCATTTTGTCATCGATTCTTGTCCTCTTGTCGATCTTGTCATTTTGCGATCATTTTGCTATCAATCATTGTCAATTTGGATTATTTGTCATTGTTCCTCGTCAATTGGCGCATTTTCTCAATCAATTCATTTATCATATTGGTCATTTATCAATCCAAAATCAAATCAAATCGAGTCAATTATCTTTCAAGACCTAATTCACCTTCTAGGGTTTCATGATTTAGTCATTTAACCTAATTTGTCATTTCTTCTTCTAGGATTAATAAATTACTTATTTATCCTAAGTCTTCTCATTACAATTAAATCTTTATTTAGTTGGCTAATTATTCTTCCTCTTGTAAATTAATTAATAAATGACAAATTGTTAATTAATTTACCTAATTTTATCTAGTTCCTAATTTCCCATTTTTCCATCAATTTCTAATTCCTAATTGTCATCAATTTCAATTTTCTAATTTTCTTAATTTCTAATTCCTTTTCCCTCCTATTTCATCTCCTAATTCTATGGGAATGACATTTCAATTTGTCATGAAATTGTCATAATTGATAATCAATCAATTTTGACATGGAATGTGTCATAATTTGTCATCAATTATCAATCAATCAAATTGTGCATGGAAAGTGCATAATTTGTCATAATTTGTCATATTGATTTGCAATTTCCATTTGAATTGCATCATGCTAATCTTGTCATCTATCCAATTCTTCTATAAATTGGATGATTTTCTTCAATCAATTCCCTTCGAATCCGAATTCCTATTAGACTATCGAACTTATGCTTCTAGTACTCTTGAGCTTTTCATCAATCTTGCTTTCAATTGTGTGTGCACTTGTAGGTGAGATCCACAAATCCATTTGAAGAGGAAAGAAGAACAATGGAGCCGCATGGAAGAAGCATCCAATTCGTCATCTGGTTTGCATAATATTTCATTTTGAATGCTTTGTTTTGATGCCTCTATTGAGTGTGCTTAGGATTAGGTTCATTGCAATGAGTGCTCTTATGATTGAGTTATCATGTCTAGTGTTTTGATCTACTTACTTGCTTTGATGATTCCTAATTTCGATGCTACAGAAATTACCAAATATTGAAGAAGGGAAATGGCTTAGTCTTGGTTCAGGTAAATTGCAATCACTTTCCTTTGAGATCAATCTACTAATATGAAGTAGTCCATGAGATTGCTGGATTAGTGTTGGTTCGGTTTTGTTTCTTTGCTGGTTCTCTATTGGCTTTCTATTTTCTAGCTCTTTCCATTTAGTTTTGTTTCTTGTATCTACTCTTTTTGTTATGCCCCTATGATGTAATGTTTCTTATGGTTTGTGTGGGGCCTTTTTGTTCCAGTTGGTGTTTTTGGGCTTAATACCTCGCTAAGTCAAATCTGCTCTCTTTTGTTAAAGGGTTTTGGGTCCCTTCAAAACTTGTTTTTTCTCTAATAAAAAACAATAAATTAAAAAATATAAAATATAAAACAAACGAACCAATTACACTGAAGACAAAAACCTAAAAAATAAAAGGAAAGGAAAGCACAAAAAATGGGGAAAATGGACAAGACAAGCCAGCGAGGGTGACACAAGCAAAGAAGAGCCAAGGAAGATGAGACGAAAAGCCAAAGGGAAAGGGGGACCTAGACGCCTAAGAAGGAAGGCGGGAAAAACCCAAGAGAGGGAGCAAGCTGATAGGACATGCAGGGATGGGCTCAAGGATGCAGAGGTTGATTTCTAAGAAAGGATAACATGGGTTGCCAAGAGGGACTCAAACTCCACCCTTCATCACAATTGAGGCTGGACGAGTGGTTTTTTTTTTTATCTCAATAGCCTCCTTGATTTTACGCTTGAAAAAGTTGTCTTCCTTAGACAAGATTTGAGTCCTTTCCAAGCATATGTGGTGTTTGGTAGAGAAAGAGTGGTCAACTAGGGTGGATTTAAGGACCCAATTGTGCTTAATGTCTATATTGTGCTCTCTCAATCTAGTACTAAAAGATCTACCAGTCTCACCTATGTAGGGAGTGCCACAAGAGTAGACAATCTTGTAGACACCAGAACCGAGAAAGATGTTTGTTGGGTCTTTGAGGGAAGGTGTTTGATGCCTCAAGGTGGATAATGCCCTGAAAGCACAATGGAGGCCTTTCTTGCGAAGGATTTTGGAGATTTTATGGGAGACACCATCAATATAAGGCAAAGTAATGGTAGGAGGGGGGGAACGAGCTTTTGACGAATTGGCTAAGGAAAAGAATTAAAGATTGGTTTGGTTAAGGGCCCTAGATATTTGCTTGCTTGAATACCCATTCAGAGCGAAAACTTTACAAAGATGGTCAAGCTCCTGACCTAAGTTTTCATTGTCACAAATGTGATAGGCTCTCATAACAAGCGTTTTAAGGACCTCAATTTTTTGACAAGGATGGTGATGAGAAGAGGAGTGGAGGTAAAGGTCAGTATGGGTAGATTTACGAAACACACAATGCCCAAGGGAGCCATCTGCTTTCTTGATGAGCAAATTGTCAAGAAAAGGAAGCTAGTTGTTGGATTCAAGCTCCTTGGTAAAGGATATACAAGGAACAATTCTATTAAAAATTTCAGATGCAAATCAAGTGAGGAGATTGCCTCTTTGGTAGAGTTGTGCCTTAGATCAACCTTTTTCTCTTTTTAGGGTGTTATCTATGAGCAAGTGGATGGAGTGGCTATGGGTTCCCCTCTTTCTCCTGTCATTACTAATCTATACATGGAAAAAATTTAAGAGGTGACACTGCACTCCTTCCCGCTCAAGCCAAGGTGGTGGAAACGATACGTGGATGATACCAATGTTTGTTGTGTGCATGGTCTTGACAAGTTGGAAGAATTTCATTCTCACCTCAATAGCATTGCTCCTTGTATATCATTTACCAAGGAGCTTGAATCCGACAACCAAATTCCTTTTCTTGACATTTTGCTCATCAAGAAAGGAGATAGCTCCCTTGGGCATTGTATGTTTTGTAAATATATATTATGTCACGCATATTAGATAAAATTAAAATATATCTATTATGTCATATAAAATAATAATACAATTATAATAATTATTATATATAAATACAATTATAATTAACATAATAACTCTTTATTTTTATTTAACAAATAAATTTTGCAAATTCAAAATTCATAACATAATAACTATTCATTAAAAACAAATAATAGTAATAAAAAATTCAAGAAAAAATTTAAATACCCCCACCCCACACAAGGACAAAAAGAAACATTAATATGTTGCCGTGCCTTTTATCATATATGTGTGAGCCCCCAAATACAACCAAAGTGGATATGACGGCTTTAGAGGTTGTTCATTTGAAATAAAATCAATCAAAAAAATAAAAGAACTTAAACAAGATACAAGTACTTTAATCTAAAAAAGCAAATCATATTGTTCAACCAAAGTACAAAATTCTTATATATTATAAAATCAAAAAATATAAAATATAAAATTTGTTTTGAAACAAAAATCACATAAATCCAAACCAAACAAATGTGAAATTCTTTTTTTATTTTTTCTTGCAAACAAAGAATTTTGATCACAAATATGATATTGAAGAAAGATGAAATTAAGGTTTCTAGCTAAAAAATGAAATTGAGTATAGTTGTTCAATGCTTTTGCCCAACTTCTCCCGAAATTAATGATATCACTAATCACATATCATAACATTGAACAAATGTAGCATTGGAGTTTCTTTCTTTATTACATAGGCTAAAAATTTATGAAATCTTCAAAGCACAAAATACATGTTGTGAAGCCCATAAAAATGAAACCACGATTTGTTTCTTATAAAATGACAATTATTTACTACCAAATGAAATAAATAAATATGAATTTAGGGTTCCTTCAACCACAATATCCATATGTGAAAACGGACAATCAAATTTTTGGAATCCACATTTAAAAATGTCGGAAAAAATATGTTGTTCTTCTGCAGAAAAATGCGAGCGGGAAAAATCGTCAACTACATTAAAACATAAGCAATAACCGAGTGCAATGGAAAAACACGTCAACGACAAACATTTGTTTTGAAAAAAACATGAGCAGGAAAGTGAAAAAATCGGTGAATAAAAAGTAAGGACATGTACTCTATTGTACATACATGGAAGACAGGATTCCCGATCACCACGTTGTCAGTTCTTAGTTCTTAATAACCCAATTCACCAAAGCTTTTGCAATAAACGGTTCAAAATCTTTCAATCGTCTTGCACTGATATAATACAATATCAACCGTTGATGGCAAACCCTTGCAAGTCTCTTTCAAATAAAGGATACACCTTCGGTGCAAATAAAATAATTAATCTTTAAATTCTCATTAGCTCTAAATGAAATGATTGTTGATATGAATTATAGTATTGTTAATTTAATTTTATATATTATATCTAAATGATATATAATTATGAGTATGATGTTCATTAGTTATATAGAAGTTACAAAATATATTCTAGTTGTAATTCTCGGTAGCCTTCTAATTAGGTCTAATCAGTTTATAGGCAAAAGAACAATCAAATTAAAGCTTAATAAATTTGAAGCACAATGCCCAAAGACTATTAGAACTTAGTAAACTTCATCTAAATGTTTGACGCTTAAAAGAAGTTGCATGGAAGTATTAACCACAATATGCACATTTTCTTTTGTATCCTTAAATCATCACCCTTGAAAAAATATTAGTTTTGAAAATTTGAAGGGTGAGAGGATGTAGAAGATGAAATCATGCTTAAAGGCATTTGATGCAAGTAGCTTGACCTCAAGGTTCTTTAGGTGATTGCATTCATAAAAGAAGTAAAATCGCTCAAGTGTAGTCATTTTTAGGAGTCTCAAGAAAAATGATTTGTAGCTCATCATCATAGAATTGATAAAACATAATGATTGAAAGTCAATAACATAATTGTTGATAAGTGCATTGATCTTTTGAGCATATTTATTCAAACTGTTCACAATTATTCTTATGTCCAAAATAATAGGAAAACGTTTCAAGAGTGTACTAGTTAACTCATCAAAATAATGTATGAAACCACCTAGAAGTTAAAGAATAAAACCTTTGAATGGCATAATCCCTTAAGATTATTGAAACTAACTTGACAAAGATTTGATCCTAACAAACAAAATCCAATTATGCAAGATTGAAAGCTTGTAAATGCACATTAGGGTCATTGGGGAAGGGTGTGTGTCCCTGCCCTGTTGCATCATGCAAGAGGATGTTGACTCAAGAGAACCTTGCAGCTGGACGACGGGTCCTACCCCACAAACAATCACGAGAGTGCACTCGTCTACGATAGGGAACCCTCCAAGTGACATGTTGTCCCCTTGGGAAACGTAATAGGGGTTGCGACAATCCTGACTTGATGTCATAGAAGCGATGGATCACTTTTATATCTTAAAACTAAATGCAACTTTTATATCTTAAAACTAAATGCAACAAAACTAAGAGGTAATGGATTGTTGCGTAGTTTTTATGTTACTTTGAATGTAAAAGTATATTAAAATTTGCATTATGTTAAATGATAAAAATAAAATATTGATCATGTTTACCATAAAGAAATGAACAACATAAAGGTAATTGAACCACAATGAATGAACATAATATAATTTTTAGCAATCCAACTCAATTAAGATAACCTAATGTTAATGCTAGTATTTTTGTATTTTTTAATGTTACATAAAAAGAGAATATAATTACACAAAAGAGATAAAAGTTAATAAATTGATTGTCTGCAAAACATCAAATGATTGTGATAGATTCAAATGATGTACATAAATATAAATAACAGTTTTAGATGGAGAATACTAAATCTAGATGAAATTAAAAAAACATGAAGATGTGATTGTAATAGAATTTGTATTATCACATAAACATCTAACACAAATAGGAAATAGATAGTTTAATGTACTAATGTTGAACACTTGCAAATAAGAGATGAAACACATAGCAAGAGTTACAAGAAAATAGTAAAATAAAAACATAATGCTACAACATAAATATAAATTGAGTTAGATTACTTAAATGAGAAAGAAAGGTGAGAAAATGTACAAAATCATTGAATGAGATGTTGAATATAGAAAAGAAGCTCAAAAACTCACATGTACATTGAGTCAATATATGTGTTTTTTATATTAGGTGTGCTTAGAATTAAAAACAACAATGTAAATGCATGTGATAATAATAACTTTAGCCTACAACAATATTGTTAGTCTATTATGTATGAATGACAAACTAGGAAATGTATTATCTAGTAGCATCAAGAAGGACATACGACAATAGAAAATGGGCAAAGGATTTATATTGGCTCCGAGAAGAGGCAAGAACATAGTAAACTTCAAGTATTCATAAGCAACAGTAAACATGGCAATTTTTTTATAGAATAAGAGTTATATGACAAACAATATGCAAATGTAGAAATGTAAATAGAAAAGTCAAAACAAAATAAAGTCAATATTGCCTTATTTAAATAGCTCATGAAGATAAATCTTTGAAAAAACAATGGAAAGAATAACACTTTGTTCAAAGAAATGTCTCTCTAAGAAAACTAGTGAGCAATAATGAAGAATACCACAAAAGGAGCTTAAGCAACTAACAACAAGATGATAGTTCTATAACAAGAGGACTATAGGAAGGTTGTATCTAGTGTTGTAGAAAATGTTTGAGAGTGTATAGTTGCTAATGCAATCATGGATAAAGGATCCAATGAATGATTATTCAACCATGTAGCCAATAAGCAATAACCTAATTTAGAACACTAATGAAATAACATAATAACAATATGATATTTATTCATTCATAATCATAATTGAATTACAATATAATACAATGGGAATCGAAGATGCTCTAGGTAAAAGTCATTTGATTACATATGGACGCAATTATGCATTAATTATAGAATTTGAATGATATTACAATGAAGTGTCGATGCTTAGCTTCCAACAAAATTGATTATGATTAATGACATTTCAATGATCATGCTAAATGATTATTTAGTGTCTTCTAGCCTTATGAGTAATCTTATTTGGTTATAAGCAAGTGCAAAGTTCAATGCCAAGTGTAATATGTAATCGACCAAATGTGTGAAATAATCTTTTGGCATGAATGCAATGAATCATGGTGTAGTTCATACCATAAGTTCTCATGGCCTAATGAATCTAGAAAGGTGTTCATTTATTGCCACATGCTTTGAAAAAATGTCATAAATATTGAATAGTGAAATTGGGTGTTATTCTATCATATTCAAGGTTGTGAGTTAGAAAATGAATTAAGCCATTGTCAAAAGAAAGGAAACTACTACAAAACATAATAATGACCTCTAAAACTTGATTCATTTCACTGAATTTGTTTTAGATAGCTCAATCTAGATGCCAAAAAAGGAAAGAATAGAAGAAAAGATTCATCAAATGGAAGGTAGTAATTGGCAATTGACAACTTTCAATGATATGTACGTGAATATTGTCTATTTAGACAAGGTGTAATTTAACATTTGAAATAAGGCAATACATTTGTCACAATTAAGACAAAGTATTTGTGATACTAATATTTATCTAAAGTAAGAAGTAATATTATAGTTTCATACAAACATTTGTTATTTGCACACAAACAAGATGACAAATTACAAGTTATAATCCACACATAAATTAATAAAAAATTAAAAACAATAATGTTCAAATGTTTCTTTTTGTGGTATTGGGATTGCATATAAGCTTAGGTCATGCATTAAACACACCAAATAAGAGAAATATTTTATAGGTTTGATGTTCATGAATATTTTATGAAATCTAGATCAAACAAGAGTCTATTATTGCCTCAACTTCATCCCCCTCTTTTTCAATAACTATTGCTTCCACTCTTCTTCCAACACATTTGAAATTGCATCCTTTTCAATCGTTTGCCCCTCATGATAATGATACAAATCTAAAACATTAAAGTTGGAGATATATCCACTTCTTATGAAAGTTCAACCTTATATGCATTAAATGAACTTTAACTCAAAACTCTTCAAAGTTTGATCTTTCTCCATTTTAATTTATTAAAGGTCCCTTAAGGAAATATTTCTTTCCACAAATATGCTAAGACCAGTCTCCAATATTAAATCTTATTCTCTCCTCTTGCTCCCTCTTTTTTATTTTGTTTACTTTGTTTAAAGTCATCAATTATAGTGTTTTCTAGTCTACTAAATGTTATTGTTCATTTCTAGTACATCCTAGTGTGTTACTCTTGTTTTTGTGTGACCTTTTGTGCAAGTATTTTCTAAAAATTGTATAAGAATTTAAGCTTTGTGAATTTTATAGATGTCAATATGTAAGGGGGATGACAACACTTAACTAGGATAAAAGTGCACACATAGACATTCACATGATGCAATAGCATCTAGAATAGTGAACTACAAGTTCTCTTTGGTATGATTTTTTTTTTTCATTTTTTTAATCAAATTATTGTAATAAGCATTTTTAAAATTTAAATTATATTAATGGAACTAATATTTAAAATAGTTTAATTTTTTATTTTTATTTTATAAAAGCAAATAGATTTGCCAATACCAACACAACTCTTTAATCTAGAATTTTGCATGTTTGGCATTGCCATGTTGAACCTCACCAAGTTCATAATTGATCTAGCTTTATTCCCTACAAGAAGCCCTTCTCCAGCTATTATTTGACTATTAGTCTAAATTCAAGCAGTTTTCTTTAAATGAGATTTATTTTTGGTTAATTCTTGGTCATTCCTATATAATATGCTTTTTATATAAATCATGTTTTCCTTAAGAAAACAATGTCATATAAACAACTTTTAAGAATCCCACCAAACTAAATTTAAAATAAAAAAATGATTTTGGATTGACCAATAATCCTCGAAATCTAATTTGATGGGAAAGGGAACTTTATACATTGTCTTAGATCTCTTGTGAATCCTTATAAAGATTGGATTCTAAAAAACTAACATGTAGCAACTAAACTTTTTGCTAAGGTGCTCATAGAAAATGACCTTGAGCAGTAGAGTCAACTAAAGCATGCCTTCATCCTAAAATCAAAGGAATTGATAGTCTCTCAACCAAAAACACAAAATGTATTTTCCCCTTAAATATGTCATGGGAGTATCAATGTCAAATAATTAGATAGCTAACTCATAATTTCATTAGATGAGGGAAACATTGGACCCTCAAGCTAAACACGACATGGATGAAACCACTATTTGACCATTTTCTATCATTATTTGAAACCACAATTACAACACAAGGTCCAAAGATACAATACTAAAACACATGATGAACTCATTGATCAAGCTCATAATTTGCTTACAAGAAATCAATTTTTTTACCCAAACATTAGATGATTAGGCAACTACAAAGTTAGTATACATATTGTTAATTATGAAGAAGCTCCAATTACCTCTAAAAAGTCCACACCAGAATCATCAATACATCCTAATAACTTCATGGCATAACTAAATATTTATTAACCCCTTCTATCTGATTAAATTAATTACTGGCACCATTTGGGTATAGGATCCTTGACCCATCTCGCATGTCCCACTATGGTATGATAATAACAACTCATGTTTTTGAGATGTAAATTGGTGGTATGCTGTTGAGAAATGTAAGGGCTATGAAATTCACAATGACCTTTACTACCAAAAATAACATTAATCATAGAGTAACAAAAAGAGAAAATAATAATGTTCATTATTTAAACCCAAGAAAGGCATGTAATCTTATAGGAAGCTACAAACTAGAAACAATTTTATTGAAACCTAGCCAGCTAACAAATAGATTTAAATAACTTTGCTAGAAATGAAAATAATTAAATTCGGGGAGGCCAAATGGAAAAATTCATTTTGATTGAGAAATTTTTTATTTAGAGTAGAATCCTTTCATTGTATCAAATTCAATGACATAAATAACAAGTTGTTGCATAAACAATATTCAAAGACTTGTATAGAAAATTCCTTTACCAAATCATACAAAATTCTCATTTTGATTGTATGTGATAAAAAATAAGGGGTATAACAAAAACACAAATACAATGAATTGATCTTGTACCTTGTTTCCCATCATAAGTCCATTTGAGTGAGAAGAGGATGAATGTACACACAAAACCTTAAGAAGACTTCAATAGTCTCTCGAGAATCCTATTGGTGCGATCCTAGTGTGTAGTGTTGATGATTTGGTGTGTAGACTACTTATCAAACTTGCTTCATAACTTTTGTTATGGAATGTGTTATGGTTTTGGCTAGGAGGGGGTTTGATTTATTAGTTTTTAAGATGGAGGATGAATAGTTGAAGTTTGATCTCAAAATAAGAGGTGGAGGATTCATGAGATATTAGGATGGAGGAGAGATTGGCCACTAGCACTATTTGATTGATGCACTTGGCGAGGAGGGAAGGATCAAGGCAAGATGAAGGGTTAGGATTAATTTGACCAAATTCCAAGGGTTGAGAATGAGTCTACATGGAGAAAAGGGACTAAGGACACATGTCCTCTCAAATGGGTGAGAACACGTGTGAAAAGTATCCTCTTACACTTGTGAGGACACATAGGGAACAAATACCCATAACATTTGTCCTCTCACTTGTGTGAAGCACATAGGCAAGAGAGAATGGAGACATGTGAATCCTCTCATATGTGTGAGAGATCACATTAGTATAAGGAATGATAACAAGTGACTCCTCACACGTGTGAGAGATAACAATTGTCATCTCATGCATGTATAAGAGATCACATGTCAAAAAGAAGAGTTAAAATTGAGAGATGGAATCAAGAGCTAGGATGTTGTAGCTTTTTAGGGATAAGTGGGATTAGGTGTAATCAATTAAATTAATCATGTATAGGCATGTGCAAGAATTAATTAATTGATTTGTTTTAACCAACTAATTGGATCAAGAAAGAATAGGGAGCAATTAAATAAAAAGTTGCATTTGTTCGATTCTTGTAAAATAAGACTATAAGATTAAACTTAATTAAAGAATGCTCATTTATTTAATTCAAGGCTAAAAACATAGATACCAAATGAATTAATTTAATAAGTTATAGATATTTATTTAATTGATACTTAGAATAAATAAAGTTTGGTGTAGTTAGGTGTGTACAACTTTAGATATCTACACCAACTATAACGAAACTTATTAATAAATAAATAAATAAATTATAATAACAATCACAAGATGCCCATAAAACTCGGTAACATTTTTTTGTCGAGGGGATGGTGTCGCGCGTGCGAGAGGTTGCAGAGGGTCGAGATAGGGCACCGTTGCCCTGGCTCGTGAGCGTTTTGTGCGTGTAGGGCGTCGAGGGTGGGTAGTGGAGGACTGCGCAGGGCAGGGAGAGGCCGAGGGTGTGGGAAGTAGAGCGGTGGGCTGTGGGAGGGGTGTAGGTTGCACGACTGGGGTTCGGTTCTTCTTTTTTTCTGCAGGTCGTGGGTTCCAGTGGGGCTGGGGGCTTCAGTTGGATCTTCATCCCAGTGGTGCTTGCGCAGGGTGGGGTCTTGGGTGTCGTGCATTCTAGCGGGCCCTTTGGGGTGCAGTTTCCTTATCTTTTTTGAGATCTAATGTCGAGTTTTGGAGGTGAGGCCTCGAAGGTACCTCCCGCCATGGATTTTTCGTGCTGCGGTGGGCTCAAAATCCCCATCCCAGAGCATGAAGACTTTTAACAATAATCTCTTTTCCTTAGATTCGGGGTCGGGTAGTGCTGGTAGCTCTAGCATTATGAAGATTAATGGTTGTCTGGAGAGATGCAACAAGAGGTCGAGGCTGGTTATTCCTCCAGAGATGATAGCTGAAGACGTTGAGTACTTTTCAAAACACTCACTATATTGCAAGTTTCTGGGAATGAGGGTTTTTTTGCAGTTCTTGGAAAACTGGGCGTAGAGGACTTGGGTACCAGAAGGGGAAATGGAGATTATGCTGCTGGCAAACAATTACTTCATGGTTACTTTCAATTGCATGGAGGATCGCAATAGGGTTTTTGAAGGAGGCCCGTATTTTTACAACTAGGTGGGGTTGTTCATCAAACCTTGGAATGCGAGGTTTAACCCTTCAGAGGAGCTCCCGAATAGGGTTCCAGTGTGGGTTCGTTTACCACGCTTTCCAGTGGAATGTTGCCGGGAGGATGTGCTTTGGATGCTTGCTGCACTGCTTGGGAAGCCAGTGGGATCTTCAACACAAACCCTGGGGAGAAAGGTAATGACCTTTGCACGTATGTGTGTTAAATTGATCTTAGTAAACCTTTACCAGATGCTATAGATATGTGTGCGGGCTCTTATTCTTGGGTTTAGCAGTTAGATTATGAGACTTTACCATTTCGGTGTCGTCTGTGTCATGAGTATGGTCATTTACAACATAAGTGCCCTAGATATAAACTTATGTCAGTTGAGGTTGTAGGTGCTATGCCGATCGAGGTTGCGGATGCTGGTGGTTTTGTCTCAGTTAAGACAAAGAACAAGAATCGAGGACAAAAGAGGTCCTTACAGGAGAGACAAGAGGAGGATACCTTTAACAGATTCGAGGCCCTGGATGACCTTAGCCAGTAGGAGGTGAACCCGGGGTTAACCCCTTTGGACCAAGGTGCATCAGGGGGGGCTCCAAAAAGAGTGATTAAGGACTTTTTCTGGGCTCAACAAGTGGTGGGAAGCCAGCAAATGGAGATGGATCAACTAGTAGGGGTCCAGTTGGGACTCACTTCTAGTTTGGAGGTGAATGTGGTCGGGGGGGAGGGTTCTCCGTCAGCTTTGAAATTGGAACCGGCTGGGGGTAAAAGTAATAAGTCCTCCGTTCACCTGGGTCTACATTAGAAAGATATTAAGAAAAGTGCTTTGGAGAAGAACTCAAAAGTTGGCAGAAAGAAGGATTTGGATAAGATCAAATTGATGGGGAAAATTTGGTTGAGTCAGGGTCAGTAAAGACTCTGGATTCTCACTCCTCCAATCTTCCAAAATGATTGTGCTTTCATGGAATGTGAGGGGCTTGAATAGTGGCCCTAGACAAAAAGTTGTTAGGGAATTGATTAGGAATCATTCACCTGATGTCCTATTCTTGCAAGAAACTAAACTTTCGGTGGAGAGTATGATGGGTCTGGTGCCGAAGTTGTGGGGGCGAGGTGAGTGTCAATGTATTGGGGCAGTTGGTTCCTCTACAGGGGTGGCCTGTCTTTGGAACCCTTTAAGGTTTCGCCCTATGTGGTGGGTTGCCTCCAGATCTTTGTTATCCGAGATTGTCTCTAGTCTTGAGACTGGGGAATTCATCTTGTTTTCTAACATCTATGCCCCTACTGATCTTCAGGGTAAGCAGAACTTATGGTCTCATATTTCTTGTATGCGAAGGCTGGTCTCTTTTCATCCTTGGATTATGGCGGGAGATTTCAATGACATCCTTGAGTTGAGTGAAAAGAAGGGGGGTGTTATGCAGTTGGAACCTTCTTCTTTCCTTTTTTTAGGATAATATATCATTGTTGCAACTTGTTGACATTAACCCTGGTAATGGTTTGTTCACTTGGAACAATAGGAGGGTGGGGGAGTATTGGATTGTGGAGAGGTTGGATCGTTTTCCGGTTTCTAGTTTTTGGATTGGTGGGGGGTGGTCCACAAGTTCTGAAAGTCTTGACTAGAGAGGGTCAGATCATTGGCCCATTAAGCCGGTTTCTTCTTCGGCTCGGGTCGCTCACTCTCCTTCATTCAAATTCCAACTTATGTGGCTTTGAGATCCTACTTTGCAGGTTCTTGTAGCGGAGTGGTGGAGGAAAGGGAGGCCGACCTTTGGCACTGCTATGTACACTTTTGCCAAGCAGCTGCTATTTGTTAAGTTTCAACTTGAATAGTGGAACTGTCAGGGTTTTGGGAACATTTTTCATGCTAAGAAAGTTGCTCAATTTGTGCTGAATGGCATCACCAGTGAAATCAGAGAGCATGGTTTGTCTGAGGCCTTGCTTAGGGAGGAAGACAGGGTTGTCAAGGTGGTAGAGGAATGGGAGCTTAGGGAAGACATATACTAGAAACAAAGAGCTCGTATTGATTGGCTTTAGGTGGGGGACAAGAACACTTCTTTCTTCTTCAACTCAATGAAAGCAAGAAGACATGGAAATTCCATCCATGTTTTGGTCAATGATAGAGGTGAGCAGTGTTTATCCTTGCAAGAGATCTCTAGGGGGTCGTTACAGTATTTCCGGTCCCTCTTCAGTGAGGAATCTCAGGGGGAAACGGTGGAGGAGAATCAGGTTCTTGCTTGCATTCCTTCTCTTGTCACGGGGGAGATGAATGAGCAACTTTTGGGTCCTATCTTGTTGGAAGAACTTGAGAGGATTGTTTTTCACATGAGGAAAGGAAAAACTCCTAGACCAGATGGGTTCCCGGTAGAATTCTTTCAAGAGTTCTGGGATATTATCAAACTGGACTTATTGGAAGTAGTCCAAGAGTCCAAGAGGAATAAGCAGATGCTTCAAGCTTTGAATGCGACTTTCATTGCTCTAATCCCCAAGTGTGATGGGGCCGACCAGTTAGGCCAGTTCCACCCTATCTCTCTCTGCAATGTGATTTATAAGATCATCTCTAAGCTGATAGCGGATAGGTTGAAGAAGTGTCTGGGGGATGTTATCTCTGAGGAGCAGAATGGGTTTGTGGAAGGGCACCAAATTTTGGATGGTGTGGTCATTGCTACAGAGACCATTCATTCTATAGCAACCTCCAAGGAAAAAGCTATGTTTATCAAGCTAGATATGGCTAAGGCTTACGATAGAGTTCGGTGGTCCTTCCTCCAGAAGATCCTCAGGGATTTTGGCTTTGCTGATGAATGGATCCAATGGGTTATGAGTTGTGTTACGTCTACTTCTTTCTCTGTGCTAATCGATGGAGATCGTACTGAGTTGTTTGGTGCTTCTAGGGGTCTTCGCCAGGGGGACCCCCTCTCCCTTATTTATTCATTCTTCTAGCTGAGGGTTTGGGGAGGCTAATTAAGCATAATGTGGGTCTGGGTATTATTCAAGGTTGGAGTTGAGGTAATGACTTGTAGCCGCAGTCTCATTTGTAGTTTGTTGATGAAATGACCCTTATGGGACTTGCTCGGATAAGAGAAGCTACTAATTTGCGTAAGGTTTTGGATGTTTATCTTGCGGCCTCGGGCCAATTGATCAATGAGGATAAATCTTCTACCCTCTTTTTCAACACTCCTGAAACTATTCAAAGGAGGATTGCTCTTATCTTGAGATTCCAAGTTGGCTCTCTGCCCTTCACTTATTTGGGTATTCCTATTTCTCCTAGTAACCCTCCTAGGGAGTCATGACAGGGTATCTTGGATAAATTTCGCACAAAAGTTGAACATTGGACTCACAGATGGCTATCTTTTGTTGGGAGGGTTTAACTGATTCAGTCTGTGGTTCAGGCTCTTCCGATCTATCGATGTATGCTTCAAGTGGCTCCTAAGTGGTTCTTGAAGGGTTTGGATTCTCTGGCTAGGCAATTCTTATGGGTAGGCAATGTTTCCTCTTCCAAATGGAGTCTTGTCAATTGAGATTTGGTGTGTAGCCCGAAGCAGTCGAGGGGGCTTGGTTTAAGGCAGCTATTTTATTTGGGGAAGCTCTGGCAGCTAAATTGTACTGGAGGTGGTGTGTTGAGCAAGATCGAGGTTGGGCTAGGATTTTGGCCAACAAATATATGCAAAAGATCCCGATGGAGGAAATCCCTAGATATCTGCTTGAGGGAAAGAGCTCAACGATCTGGTATACTCTCAAGAGGGGGGCTTCTCTCATTAAGACAAGACTCTTTTGGATTTGCAGGAGGGGGGAAGAGGTCCTTTTCTGGAACGACTCTTGGGATGGATACCCCCCCCCTCCTTGATCAGTTTCCTAACCTTGGGAATCCGTGCCAGAGGTTTTTAGAGGCGGGGTGGTCAAGGGTGAGTGACTTCAAGGCTGTTTATAAGTGTGGGCGACTGGATTTGGAGTGGTGGAAGGCTCCTAATGAGTGGTCGGTTGCTAGGATGGAGGTAGAGTGCTGAGTTGCATGGCATTCTGGCGAGTAGACACTGTAGTTCCCTCAAGGGTAGGGATGGGCTTGCTTGGTCTCCCAATCCTAAGGGTATCTTTACTATGGCTAGTGGATATCAAGAACTGTTGAACCAAAGACTAGAGGGAAGAGAGGTGCACTGGTGGAAACAGGTGTGGAATAATTCTTCTTGGCCAAAGTGTAACTGCTTTGCTTGGACTTTGGCTTTGAATAGATGCCTAACTTGGGACAATATCCGCAAGTGAAGATTCTTGGGGCCTTCTATTTGTGTTTTGTGTGGTAATGGGGAGGAAGATTCCTCACACCTGTTCTTCATATGCCCCTTCTCTTTGCTTATTTGGCATTACTAGTGGGAGGTGTGGAAGCATCCTTGTGTTCACGCGGATTCTCTGGTGGAGTTTTGGAGCAGTTTGGGCAGACCTCCTATCTTGTCCTCCTTCCTCCAGACTGTTTGGTATATTGGGCCCATCTTCATTCCATGGCAGATCTGGCTCGAGAGGAACAAGAGGATCTTTCGTGAGATCAAATTGTTTGTTCAACAAGTATGGAATAGGATCATTGTTATGATCCAGGAGACGGTGGAAGCTAATTGTGAGGTGAATTTTCCTCTGGGTAGAGACGAGGCAGATATTGTGAGTAGGTTTGGTTTTCAGGGGTTGTCTCTTACCTCAGCTTGTGTCAAGAGAGGTAGACGTGCTATGAAGAAGGTGCAAAGGGTGGGAAGGTGGAAGTTCCTATAATGATTTTCAATCCATCTAAATAATTACCAAAATAAGAAGATTTTACCACTTTAATCATTGTCCAAATTGTCCCTATAAAAGAAACCTTAAATTTAACTAAAAACTTAGAAAACAAAATTCATGACATTCAAAAACACCAAGAACTAACTATAAACTGTAATATGTTTTTTAGACATGACTAGTGGGATCTTTTTGTCCATATTTTTTAATCACCAAGCAAGCTCTCATTCCTCAAACTTGTGCAAACATCAAAATATGCTTTGAAGAAAATTGAAGAGGTGAAACTTCCTTTCCCAACTAAGAAAGGTAAAGCAAGCTCCTATACTAGAATATAATTGAAAGCAAAGAGTAATAAACAAATGCAATTTTTATAAACTACAACACTCTTTCAATCAAATTTCCTCCTAAGCATATGACTTGTTATTAATGTTTAATTGACCATTGATATCCTTATTGGCAACATTCATGTCAAGTGCATACCAATTGATAAAAAAATTGATATTTATGTTACACAACCCGCCCTCCCCCTATAATTTCGATGGAATCAACTTGCTAGAGTAATAACTAAAATAGTTCTATTATTAAAAAACTTGAATACAAACTAGCACTAATGCAATCAAATCAATATTATATATTAGATAACAACATCCCAAAGGTTGCATTTAACTTTCCATTACGAGTGCTCAAATCATAACTATTATGATCATTATATTCCATTTCCCACTATCTTACAATCTATTACTCCATCCCATTGATTCAACAAATAAAAGGTACCATACCCACTTTCAAATTCTCATGTATATTCCTTAACCCATCGATCCATCAAATGAAAAGCATAATATCAATTTTTAAATTCTTATGTATCAATTTTTCTAATTTGGTTAGTGTTTAGATCATCAAAAGAAAATTAATCTTTGTATCTTGAACATTACAAATAAAAAGTTGCAGACAAGTTACTTGAACATGAGCCATTATCTTTCAACTCATTTCAAATATATCAACCAAAGAACAATTGTATTAAAGGCAACTAAGCATCCATCTTGCCCATTTTGAGTAATCACTCTTATAAGCACTACTAGTTTATATCCAAGTTAGCATATGCCTAGAGGCATCTAAGCATATTCATATCTTAGAACACCTAGCCTAACTAGGTTTAGTAATCTTTCATACCATAATACGAATCATTTAAGTATAATGGAGAAAATTACATTTCTAATATATTGCTTTCCACACCCAAATTGAGGACGACTCAATACCACAATAAGCTACAAAAGATGTATCATAGAATTCAAGAATGAAGCTCATATTTTATCATGTTGAAGACAAAAAGTAGACTTGAGCAAAATGTCTCATGTTTCATGGCCCACAATTTTACTGGGTTTTAAGAAGCATAAGAAGTATGTCTCGTAATTAGTGCATTTACTTATTTACATTTCAACTATTATAGGTCTCAATTCTTAATATCAAGTTTGCCTACCCTACCTTAGTTAGCATGGGTATCCTAAGTCTAGATTGTCCAAATCTCTAGGTGTAAGGAATTAATTAGGGTGACTCACTTTAATCAATACTACCTTGTTAGCATCTCATCCTACCTCACTTTTAAGAACCCATAGATTTTAATTGGCTACACTCAAACAAGCCATTTAATTTAACATTGTATGGCAATAGAAATATGTAAGATTACAACATGACGAATACGACCTAGCTTTCCCCTAGTGAAGAGGTCATACTAATATACTTCCAACGTTGATACATTCTCTTAGTGACAATTTTCAATAGGATGCATTTTCCACTTTGGTGGCCACTTTGACCATACCATGGTCAGGTGGTCATTAATAGCCGAAAACTATGATATCCACCATTAACCATCTTCCATATAGTCCAAAGACATTTTTTCACGTCAGAATGGACAATTTTATCACGTTGCCATATTTCATTCTACCTCACTCGTGTTTGCCAAATTGTATGTTGCCACACATTCCAAAACACACTTATTTCTCTTTAATACAATACCATTTAGCTTTAAGTTTCATCCCACAACTTTCCGTTAATCTGGAAAGCAAAATTCAGAATTACAGTCGCCCAATCAAACTTGACAACCCTGAGAAATATCTTGCACTCTCACATTTCACACCTACATCACTAGAACGTTGATTGAGACATTACCTTATTACCCAAGAACTGAGGTTATCCAACAAGAAAACATCTGAAGTGGTTAAGCTGAATAATTTCTTAGATTTAAATATCAAATGAGAGAGCCAATCATCTTCGTTTTGCTTGCAAATGAATCAAAGGCAAAAGAAAAGACCCAACTACCCTACCGAGGAAAGCATATAAAAGAAAGTTACACATTCACAAGCGACTTGTAATCATTGACATAACTAGAAAAATAGAAAAATTCAATGCGATCCATCAATGCCTTTAGACTACAACTAATGAAAGATTCTGGCATTATGAAATTCTATTCGGATATAACAAAAGAATACAATTGAGATGACTAATATTTCCTCAGATGAGCTTGGTCTATTTTATTTAGCTAAAAAAATCAGAAAGATGTGTCGTAAAGAGGAATCATGTTTTTGTTCAAGTAAATTTAATCCTCGACTTGGATGTTCTTCATTCCTAAAAGGATCTACATGCATATAAATGTGTTGTCTAAAGGAAAATAAATGATATTTCTTAGTAATTTTGTTAAAAATGCTAACCATATTTATTCGCTATAGACATGGTACTTCTTAAGGCAGACCTGGGATTAAGAACCTAAAACAGCCTCAAATACCTAGCTTTAATCCAATCCAGGGTTCTAAATGGATTAAGGCTTAAGCAAATACTAAAATAAACAAGTACACAAACCTATTTAAGGGAGAATCCATAGGAATGACAATCAAGACCAGATTTTTACATTCAACTAGAAACTCAGCATAGAGGCAAGTTACATTTAAAAATCATGAATTTACAAACATATTTACACTGTTATCCCGCCTTCTTAAGGGCTGAAAACACAAGTTATTTAATCTTATTTAAATGTTGAACTCTTGGTGCATATGTCTATTTTCTAGAGATTGTGTTGATACCACATGGGGAACCAGCATTAGGTAAAACAACTTTGTTGTCAACCAAAGTGAAGGTACATTCCCACTAAATGTTGTGTTGTCAACTCTTGATGTATATGCCTTGTCTTTAGAGTACAAGGATTAAGTAGCATAAGGAGAAAACAAACAACAAGCAACAGGCATGTATTTTACACTTTAGTGACATTACTCGAAAACAAACAAGCATCAAGCATGTCTTTTACAATTTGGTAACATTATGAAAAAAAATTAAAAGCAGCAAGCATGTCTTGAATTCAGTAACATTGGTAGAAAACATACATCAATGAAAGAACAATTCAATAAAGTTTATATTGCCAAATAACTGCTGCAAAAGAACTACATAAATAGCTGCTCTCCTTAGCCCAATGCCCCTTTTCTCCTCTCAAACTCTCACATTGAGACTTAAATATTCAACGTCTGTCTTGTATATCGACACCATAGAATTGTACTTTGCATTTAGAGCTTTGAAATCTCACCACAGAGTCGCTTATAGAGTTCGAGCGCAGCTTTACAATATCCAAGATTACATATTTCTTTTCCACTTCCATCTTTTATATTCTTAATGACAATACAGTATGTTGTTTTTCAAGTCTAGGGTTCATTTGTCAATTGTCTCATCCTGATTGAGCTTGGTTTTCATTGCTTTCATGTGTTCCTTGACCAATCAAGTTCTCTTTGTAGACTCGTTTTGAATCAAATTTAAGATCAGCCTCACTTTGGTTTTGTCAATCATTGTGGTTTACCCTTCTTTGCTCAATCTTGTTGACAGCTCATTCAAAGTGGCGAGCTACTCCTACCTGATTTCATCCTCCACTAGCCGCATATGCAGCAACACACAACATTTGCATTGGACAAATACCTCTCATCCCAGCAAGATCATCTGTGGAGTTGATTACTGTCGTACCTTCCGGACCAGCAGTTGCGCCCTCATTGACAAAGCCAGTTCTTTGTTCATCACTTGAGACCACATTCTTCTGATTTTTTTATTTTCACTCCTTGGAAATTCTGTTCAGCCAACCTTGATTCCCTGGTAGATAAATCTAGGAAAACATTAGTCCCAACAGAAATCTACAGTTGCATACACATAGATGAGCTTAGACAAGCATGCGACTAATTACGTCATGTAATGAATAATGTGATAGGTATATGAACTGTTGACAATAAGGAAATTAGTCAAACATTGAGAAGTGGCAGCATTCCATAAATTAACTCTTAAATCAGCCAATTAAAATTTGACCAGTTTTGATTGGTAACGTGAAAACATTCATTTTTCTCTGTAAAAAATAGAGGATAAAAATGCAAATTAACTCTTAAATCAAATAATTAAAATTTGATCAGTTTTGATTGGTAACGTGAAAAAATTCACTTCTCTGTAAAACATAGAGGATAAAAACGCATACCACAAGCTTCCAAAATTATCAAGGAAGTGCATGCCTTAAAGTTGCATATTTCCTGTACAGATTAATATAAAGTGATACAAAATTAGGTTCAGAATACAACCGCTTACTGTAGAAGACAAAAAAATATCTGCATAACATGCTTGGAATGCCATTTTCACGAAAAAATGTCAACAGCCTAGCATCATGCAAAATGCAGAGGCATAAAGCCATCAATATATTCACTGGTTTAAACCTCACAGGACAAGTCTTCCCCTTGTGAAGCTTCTGACAGTGAAACGATTCCCCAAGCTTAAGAAAATATTTACAACCATGGTAGCCATGCTCATGAAAAATATGAGATTAGGGCAGTTCAAAAAACCATGAAATACATTTGAGCTAAAAAAAATGAATTTTTTTGAGGAATTAAGTTCAGATTTCTTAACATATATGCCAAAACTTGCAGTTTACAAATGTAATCCTTCTATTTATTTTGTTAATACGTGAAATCTGAGCATCTTTCTATTCAAATTCTAACCTGCAAAATGCCAAAATCAGAATTTTCTAATGCAAGAGCATTGATAAGAATTAATAAATTCAGGGCATGGTTCCAGAGCATAAACATGAAGCATTTTAATGCAACAGACCTGTAATAATGTAAAAACACAAATTGTTTTCCCCTCATATCTGCTACTAAGAACTTTCACCAATCATACAGAGGAGGAAATGAAAAGCTTGGTGATAAAATAAAACTACATCTCATGTAGATGAAGTTAACTGTAGCCCTGAACAAAAAGAGCAGAATCTGCAGAATTATACAAACAATGTTCTTCATGGGCATGAACAGAATAATTGGTTTACAAGCAGAAAGCAAGATCGCAACAAGCATTAAATCTGACAAATATAGTGTAAAAATGATTCTCATCGTCACTAAATTGAACTAAACTTTGGAATACAACAGTTCAGAGGATGGACTTTTCATTTCCCAACCTTCGTTACTCTTTTCAATTCTCTAATTAATGTGCACAAATGGAATGACTTATATTGCTTTTTGTTCAATCCCTTTTAAAATTTATAATAAAAAAATATGAACATAATAAATGTGAACATTAACTTTTGTACTGCTACCCTTAATGAAAATACTGTTGGTTTTGAGGTTCCTTTTCACACTCCTGGACAACTCCCTTTATTTTAAGATGCAATTTGACACATTCAGATGAAGTGCAGGCCTAACATGGGTCTAATGAAAAACTCCAGTCAAAAAAATAAAGAATGAAAAACTTTCAGATCATGGAATTTAGTACTTCCAAGCAACCTCATTTTTTAACATAGACCTCTAATCCTTTCAAATAACCTTTAGTCTCCATTAAAAGTATACAAGAAGTTGTACATCCAGGAAAATTAAGGGTTATATAAAGCAAACAGGCCAAGGAAAAGATTGAAATGCCACTTTGATTTATAAAACCTATCAGGATCCAACACCACACAAATTACACAATCAAATTTAACATATCAAAATTAATGGCAAAGCTATCATACAAGCAATTCATCTGTGACATCCTAATCAGCCATACCCAGAAGCTTCTACACAGATCCCCGATAGCTGTTCCTCGTCTTTGAGACACATTTGTGGACATCTCCCAATGCCAAGTGACTTTAATTGTTGTCTCTGTATAGTTAACTGTAAGCACACAAAATTACACTTCACAATGCAGAACTATGTCCAAATTACACTTCACAATGCAGAATAATGTCCAAATTACACTTCACAATGCAGAATTATGTCCACTGATGATTTTGAACCTTTTTAAATTTTATATTAAAACCACATTTAGTCACTAATGGTCCTCTTCAGTCCTAGCCTTTACCTATGCTTGATTTGTTGACACTAACACATTATTGATGTTTTAACCCTTTTCATGTATTTTCTAGCCTTTTAATTTATTCAATTACCAGTTTCCCCCAGGATCCTGGATCAATTTTGTCTTTTTCACTTCCATTCATTTTGAATAAAAAAGGTGAACACCACCACCGGCAGTTTTGACTGAAAATTAGAGTATGATAGTTTAAAAACTCAGACTCAGCAATTACTCAGCTAACCCAAAAACTTTAAAAACTCAGGGCTCGGTAAAAACTTGGGTAAAAGCTCAGCAAATTCATCAAACATTAAGAAAGTTTTAAAATACATATATTTATAAAAATATCCTTTGAAGACATGCATATTACTGAATTTATAGACCATATTACTTATTTATCATTTACTTCATATATTAATAAAAATTAATGCACTTAATAAACCCAAAAGCGAGTTCAAAGTTTCAATACATATAAACTCAAAGTTTCTGAAAACGGGTTCCTTCAGTCATCCACATTTATGCTACCAGAAACGAGAAACAGAAACTGCAATGGTAGCAACGACGTGACCAGAAATAGGATATACAGAGGTTGCATATAAGAAATGGTTCTTATATGCATATACCTTTCAAAAATTGGAATATCTATATAATATCTATTACATTAAATTTATTTAAAATACTTTTAAATTTTAAATATATAAAATATACATTTAAACAAATCTAGTTATAAAAATTAAAAAGAATACTTATATTTCAAACATCTTTTTCTAAATAATTTTAACAATTAAAAATGATAAAAACTATTATATATTTTAAATTTTAACACTTATACAGATTTGGCATATTTTTTATAAACCAACAATACTCCCTCCCACGGCTTTTTTACACCCTACTTATTTGCCTGTCTGACCACACTTTGCGCTGCTATCTGAATGCCAGCTATCTATTCTTCACATTCCTTACTGAGCAAGCAACTATCAACTAGTTTGGGGTAGGTGAGAATGTGGAAAAAATTCTTTGGATGGCTATCTATAGCTACGGACTGTATGTAAGCCTTCGTTGTCCCTCTGTTCCCAAGGGCAATCCCACTAGATCAATGCTGATTTCAGGTTGGAAATCCCCCCCCATGGTTTGCATCATCGGCACCCCTACAAATAGAGAAAAACAAAATCACATTTTTTTATGAAGTGGCATTATACAAGTTCAGCATGATTATTGGCGATTTAGGGCGAGTTTCAAAGATTTTTTCTGCATTAATCATTTCAAGTCTTTACAAAAACTTGGAGCAGAGTTTGAGCGGTGATTACTCACTGGCAGTCTTTCTAAATGAGCACTTGTGAGTTAGGTGAGTACATGAGAAGTATTTTAACTATGGACAGTATCATACTACAAAGTAACGGTTCCAATGGGAATGGAAGTGAAAGATCATGGATGGATCTAGAGAGTCTTTCCACATGTCTATCCCTTCGTGAATGCTACAGCTGGTTGTGTCGTCCTATAGAATCATATCATGGGCATGCGTTAGAGATCTTTTAGGGATCAAACAATTGCTTTCAGTAACACTTTGTTTGGCAACAACTCTCATATTCACCCATTACTGCCGTTTTTACAGACATGAACTAACATCATCCTTTCAAGTGGTATCCACAGCAACAGATTATGTGGCATTAACCTTGCAAAGGTTACTTTCTAAGGACACACATCAGTCCAGCACCTTTATGTTACTCTACTTCATCAGCTACTCATACAAGTGGCAACAATCTAACAGTCAGATACACTTTCTTGTTTTTTCTTGTCTTATAGCTTGATTGTTTTCGCTTGCTTTTGCTTGTTAAATACATCTTAACTTATTTACATAGTTTCAAATTGCATATGATTGAGTTTAAGAGGTTTAGGCACCTCCGTAGAACTAGTAATTGACTTGTACTCTCATAATATCACACATTACATCAAATTTCATCAAACTGTCAGTTTTTCTTAATGTAGTGTGCATAGCTTGTCTTCAATTCTTGCCCACAAAGAATTTGACAAAATGCTTGTGTAACAATTACATAGGAATAAAGTCATTGCTAGTATTTCAAGGTTTTACATAGACATTTCCCTTACATTTCTAAGGTCAAGTTTTCAGTCTTGATCACTGAGAAAGTAGTTTATAGCTAAGTGATCATATATTGCTTGTATTCTATCCATGTTGCACTTACATCATTGCAACCTGTCATTTGCAGAGTCAGAACAAAATCTGCTGTTTGTGATTGTTTGAAAGCCTGGTTTTCAATTTATGCGCCATTCTTGAGCACCAATCAATCATATATTGCATGTGTTTCATCTACGTTGTGTATTCATCATTGACCGGAGATATAATATTTCTGTTTTTAGTTATCTACAGTTCTACTTTCACTCCAAAAGAATTCATTTGCTAATGTTAAGTTCATCAAGTTTGCATCTTGTATCCTTCCAACATATCTTTTGGGGAAAAAATCAGCAACTAAAAGTACAAGATTTTTTAAAGAAATCGGATTTTGAAAAAAAAGTAAAAAATAGAAAAATGTAGAAAAAAAGGCCAAAAAAAACAATTATTGCTTTTGAAATTTAAAGGCATTTCCATAGGATAGAGATAGAGACAGAGAGCAAATAAAATTAAGAATTTAGCCCATGAATTGTAGAATATAGATTTTTGTTGCTTATATTGATTACATTGCATTGCACAACACATACTTCATAGTGCATAAATAATAACATATGGAATTGAAAACTTAAATACACAAGTTGTAATACTAATAATACCCAGTTAACTGAATATCTTGCATGAAAGATTTACACTACACCTGTGTTATGTTCTTCAACAAGGCAGTAGCAGATATTGTACCAAATGTATCTATCGTGAGCCACTGATATGTTGAAAAATGAAAAGTTCCTCCCACGAACTATTAATGGTTGTCTAGTATAAGTATAAACTTTTTTGGAAATTGTCCATAGAAATTGTATCTTTCACATCCAAAGTGATATCTTAATATGTTATGTCATCTACAATTAAAAGTGATTGCTTACAGGCACAACAGTGTTCTGGGAATCACCCTTATGCAATTCATTTATCTGGATTATCTATTTTCAATTGTCATTTGTACAGTGCTAGTCATTTCTTGAAAATTTAAACAGCAGTAAAATCAAGTTTAAGGGTAGGAAAGGAAAATCCGATAGAGAGATTTCAAAGTGGAACATTTTGCACTAATGTATGAATTTGAATTACATGTTCATAAGAGATTAGCATAGAAATTTGAAACATAGATGTGCAATACAATGGCATAAAATGTTGGTATTTTGGTATGGTTTTGTCATTGATGTCAACACCTACTAAAACACTAGCACTTTGGAGATCCAGAAGCATTCACCGGCAAGCAAGTAACTATTGCACAGTTACTGGCATATGGTTCACCAGCAGGATATAATGATCACCGGCACTCGGAATTATGTGGAAGACACTTGGTAATGTCGAAGACATCTTGTCCTGGAGTTTTGTTCATTGGTACATTCATATTTGCATATTTGCTTTTACCGGCAAATAGGTCCAGGGTTACACCGGTAGGTTTATCTTTTCCAGATCAGCATGGCACGCTAAGGAAATGATTAATTATTGTTGTAAATGCATTAAGCCGACATGTTCAATCGGTTATTGCATCGGACATTATATTGTTTGTAAAATGTTTTTATTGTAATATTTTGTAGAGCCGACCTACTAAAATTGGTCTTAGGTTATGGTATAAATGTAAGATCTTAATTGTAAGATCGAATGTGAAATGCGAAAAAGAATTGTGTGAAGGTATATGCAAGATTAAGCAGAGCTATACACGAGGACATCATTTGAAGGTGAAGTTAGGTTTTTGTGAAAGCATATCAGCATTACACCGGTACTAAATCTAGCATATAAAGATGCTATTTTGTGCAGTACATTCTTATTGGATTTAACCATCCAACTGTAGTCAGTGTGACTCCCATTTTGTGATTGAGCAGTGAGCTCTAGGCTGTTGGCCTTTCTGCATGTGCAGACCCCATTTATGTACACTTACTATCTGCAGTAGTATCATCTGATTGTGGGTAAGGTTTCCCACCGTGGTTTTTCCCCTTACAAGGTTTCCACGTACAAATATCAGTGCCATATGTTGTGGATGACTTTGTGTTTATGTTTCATGCATTAATCTTTACCGGTATAGCTATTAACTGTTAAAACTGTTTCCCGGCATACTTAACTAGTTTACCGGTATTAAGTATTAAGTTGTTTTTGGTTTGAAATTAGACAACTGATTCACCCCCCCCCCCTCTCTCAGTTGTCTCCGGGACCTAACAATTGGTATCAGAGTTAAATCCTCTTTTGCAGAAGTTTAACAATTTGAGGAGATCCAATGTCTACTAATTATTTCAGGAAGGACGGTCCTAAACTTGATGGAACCAACTATGGCATATGGAAGATCAGAATGGAGACACATCTAAGTTGCATTGGCAAAGATGTCTGGGAAGTTACAAAGAAAGGTTACACTGCTGCAGTAGCTGGTTAGCCCAGTCCAACTACCTTGGCTAAAGATGAGGAGAATGATTGCAAAGTAAGAGAAGCACTTTTGAGCGCATTATCAGATCAACAAATCATGGGACTATCAGATAGGTCTACTGCTAAAGCTATTTGGGATCATTTGGAAACACTAAATGAAGGAGATTCCATAGTCAAAATTGCAAAACTTGAAAGCTTCCGGGTCAGGTATGAACATCTGAAAATGGAAGAAGATGAAAGGATTTCTGCTTTTATGGAAAGAGTAAATGAAATTGTTTTGGGTATTAAATGTTGTGGAGGAACCTTAAGTGAGAATGAAATTGTTTCAAAAATCTTTAGAGGATTGCCACCGGCATATAAAATGAAGGTTACTACTATAAATGAGTTAAGAACAATGCATAATACATCAATAACTAGGGATACATTGATTGGGAAACTTTCAGCTTTTGAAATTGAAAAATTTGGTCCTATTGCTACTATAAAGACAAATTTAGCCTTTAAAGCATCAACATCATCTGCTCCATCATTTGACAAATCTGATTGGAAAGCCTTTTATGCAAGAGAACTTGAAGAAAACAGGAAAAAAAATGAAGAACTTGAAGAACTTGAAGCACTATTTGCAAGAAAAATGCCTAAAGGTCCAATTGGAAGTAAGTATGAAGGTAAAGCACCCTTTAAATGTTTTAACTGCAATAAGATTGGTCATATGGCTTCGAGATGCCCTGATAGACATGCTAGACTAAGAGAAGAAGCTAGAAGGACATACAAGCATAATCTTGAATATCAGAGATACAGATTCAAGAAGAACAAAGACAAATCTTGTTACATTGCTGATGAAGGTGTGACTGATGATTCTGATGAGGATCCGACAGATAATGGATGGGTTTTTGTTGCTATAACAGAAGATCAACCGACACCTACTGTTCAACCGGTAGAACAAGCCCTAGCAACTAAAGTTGAAATAAAGGATGAATGGATCATTTACTCAGGATGCTCACATCATATGACAGGAGACAAAGGTAAATTCTTGAACTTTCAAGAATACAATGGAGGTTTAGTAAGGTTTGGAGATGACAAAGCCTGTTCAATCAAAGGTAAGGGTACAATATCTCTTGATGGTAAGCATAACACTAACAATGTCTACTATGTTGAAGGATTAAAACATAATCTTTTAAGTGTTGGTCAATTAGTTGAGAAAGGATTTCAGTTACAATTTAAAAATGGAAAATGCAAAATCATGAATAGAACTAGTTTGGAAATTGCAACCGGTAATCAGACTAGAGGTAATATCTTTCATTTGAATAACAGTGAAAAGACATGCTTGATTGCACATATAGATGAAAGTTGGTTATGGCATAAGAGAATCTGTCATGTAAACTTTGATTGCATGGTAAAGATCAGTACCTCTAAGGCCTTAGAGATCTACCTAAAATTGTCAAACCTCAGAACACAATATGTAAGGAATGTCAATTTGGAAAACAAGTTAGAGCTAGTTTCAAAAGTATTCCAGAAAAATCCAATAATGCTCTTGATTTGATTCACACTGATTTATGTGGTCCAGCTAGAACTAAAAGCTTACAAGGTGATAGATATTTCATGCTAATCATTGATGACTATTCTAGAATGTGTTGGGTTACTTTTCTAAGAGAAAAATTAGAAGCACTTGGAAAGTTCAAACTATTCAAAGCAATGGTTGAAAATGAAACTGGTAAGAAAATCAAATGTTTAAGATCAGATCAAGGAGGAGAATTTGCATCTAAGGACTTTAATACATTCTGTGAAGTGAATGGAATCAGAAGACAGCTATCAGCACCTCGGACACCACAACAGAATGGAGTTGTTGAAAGGAAAAACAGAACTATCTTGGATGCAGCAAAAAGTATGTTATCAGAAGCAAATTTACCACATGTGTATTGGAGAGAAGCAGTCAGCACAGTGGTCTATACATTCAATAAAGTTCACATCAAAGGTGAAACCGGTAAGACCCCTCATGAACTATGGTTTGGTAATACTCCTACTCTTAAGTATTTCAAAATTTTTGGAAGTGAATGTTATATTAGAAGAGATGAGTATATTGGCAAATTTGATCCTAGAAGTGATGAAGGAATATTTCTTGGTTATTCATCTAAGAGCAAGGCATATAGATGTTTTAACAAGAGATTGCAGAAAATTGTTGAGAGCACAAATGTAAAGATTGATGAACAATTCAGAGGAACTTCAAGGTATATAGACTCTAAACCGGCAATAGAAATTGTGACAAATGAACCTACACCAAATCCACCAGTACAGAATGAAGATACAATTACCCCAGTACCATCTAAAGATTTCACAATAACTGAAGAACAACAGCAAACAAAGACACCCTGGTATGTAAGATTGAATCATTCTGAAGATCAAATAATTATAAATAAATTTAAAAGAGTTATGACAAGAGGAAGATTGGCAAATGAAGAGGTATGTCTTATTTCTCAAATTGAACCATCATCTGTTAATGAGGCATGTGAAGATAAATTTTGGATTAAAGCTATGGAAGAAAAATTAAAACAAATTGAGAAAAATAACACTTGGACATTAGTTCCCCGGCCTAAAGATAAAAATGTAATTGGAACCAAATGGGTATTCAGAAACAAACTTAATGAAGATGGTAAGGTTGTCAGAAATAAAGCAAGACTAGTGTGTAAGGGATATTCTCAGAAAGAAGGAATTGATTACAATGAAACATTTGCACCGGTAGCTAGAATTGAGGCAATCCGATTATTCTTGGCTTTTGCAGCACACAAGAACTACAAAGTTTATCAAATGGATATTAAATGTGCATTTTTAATGGAGATCTTGAAGAAGAAGTATACATTGAACAACCTGATGGATTTTCTTTGATAGATGACAATGATATGGTTTGCAGATTAAGGAAAGCTCTGTATGGACTGAAACAAGCCCCAAAAACTTGGTATGCAAGATTGGATAAGTATCTTTTAAAGATTGGTTTTGCTAAAGGAAATGCAGACAACAATTTATATTACAAAATAACTAATGATGACATCTTGATTATAGAAGTATTTGTTGATGATATAATCTTTGGAGGAGAAGATGGTTTATGTAAGGATTTTTCTACTAAAATGCAACAAGAATTTGAAATGTCTATGATTGGAGAAATAAAATTCTTTTTAGGATTGCAGATTTCACAAACTGACAAAGGTATATTCTTGAGTCAATCCAAATACCTAAAAGAGTTACTAAAAAAATTTAGGATGGAGAATTCTAAACCGGTAAGCACACCTATGACTACAAATGACAAATTATCTCAAAGGGATGAATCTACACCTATTAATCCAACTAGATACCAATCTATGATAGGAGGTTTACTGTATTTGACACAAACCAAACCTGATATTATGAATGCAGTATGTATTGTTTCAAGATTTCAAATTAATCCTAGAGAAAATCATGAATCAGCAGTAAAAAGGATTTTTCGGTACTTACAAGGCACTATAAATCTTGGATTATGGTATCCTAGAGATGAAAACTTTGAATTATGTCCATACACAGATGCAAATTGGGCAGGAGATGTGGATGATAGAAAAAGCACCACCGGCGAAGCATTCTTTCTTGGAAAGAGATTAGTTTTTTGGTTAAGTAAGAAACAGAGTTGTACATCTTTATCAACAGCAGAATCAGAATATGTTGCAGCAGCAACTAACTATACACAGGTACTATGGCTTAAGCAAATGTTGAAAGACATAAAGGTAAAATGCAAGGAACCTATTCCCATATATTGTGATAACACTGCAGCAATTGATATATCTAAGAATCTTGTACTACATTCTAAAACAAAACATGTTTCTATCAAACTGAATTTTATAAGGGAAAAAGTTGAAGAAAAGGAGATAAAACTGGTTTATGTGAACACTAAAGAACAGCTTGCAGATATTTTCACAAAACCTTTGCCTAAAGAGACTTTTGAATATCTCAGAGATCAGCTTGGAGTCATACCACCACCGGTAGAGACTTAGACAGTTGATGATTGTCATCAACCGACATAATTAACAGACAAATCTTTTACTCCAGTCTTTGATGAGGAAGCTACTTCTCAGGGGGAGTAGTTGGTATTTTGTATATGAACTTGGTATTATTGTAACTTTGGCATTTGATGTCAAAGGGGGAGAGATATCTATGGAAAAACACATTATCTTTTGGAGAAATTGGTATGGAAACTTTGGAAAACACATGTTGCTCCCACGGGGAGAAATTGTTGTTTGGGAGAGACTATTACTCTCTGTATTCTGGTTATGATCCTTTTAGAGATTGTTGGTATTTGGCATTTCTGTTTTGACACTTTGATGGTTTTTCCATCTTGTGTTGCCATCAATGCCAAAGGGGCAGATTGTTGGTATTTTGGTATGGTTTTGTCATTGATGTCAACACCTACTAAAACACTAGCACTTTGGAAATCCAGAAGCATTCACCAGCAAGCAAATAACTATTGCACAGTTTCTGGCATATGGTTCACCAGCAGGATATAATGATCACCGGCACTCGGAATTATGTGGAAGACACTTGGTAATGTCGAAGACATCTTGTCCTGGAGTTTTGTTCATTGGTACATTCATATTTGCATATTTGCTTTTACCGGCAAATAGGTCCAGGGTTACACCAGCAGGTTTATCTTTTCCAAATCAGCATGGCACGCTAAGGAAATGATTAAATATTGTTGTAAATGCATTAAGCCGACATGTGCAATCGGTTAATGCATCAGACATTATATTGTTTGTAAAATGTTTTTATTGTAATATCTTGTAGAGTCGACCTACTAAAATTGGTCTTAGGTTATGGTATAAATGTAAGATCTTAATTGTAAGATCGAATGTGAAATGCGAAAAAGAATTGTGTGAAGGTATATGCGAGATTAAGTAGAGCTATACACGAGGACATCATTTGAAGGTGAAGTTAGGTTTTTGTGAAAGCATATCAGCATTACACCGGTACTGAATCCGGCATATAAAGATGTTATTTTGTGCAGTACATTCTTATTGGATTTAACCATCCAACTGTAGTCAATGTGACTCCCATTTTGTGATTGAGCAGTGAGCTCTAGGCTGTTGGCCTTTCTGCATGTGCAGACCCCATTTATGTACACTTACTATCTGCAGTATATCATCTGATTGTGGGTAAGGTTTCCCACCGTGGTTTTTCCCCTTACAAGGTTTCCACATACAAATATTGGTGTCATATGTTGTGGATGACTTTGTGTTTATGTTTCATGCATTAATCTTTACCGGTATAGCTATTAACTGTTAAAACTGTTTACCGGCATACTTAACTGGTTTACCCATATTAAGCATTAAGTTGGTTAAGCTGTTTTTTGGTTTGAAAAGACTCGCGCGAGTCCTTGCAAAAGACTCGCGAATCTTTCAGATGGACTCGCCAGGACTCGCCTCGCGAGTCAATTCGTGGCTCCCATGGACTTGCGAGTCCGTGGCGAGTCCACGAGTTTTAAAACTATGTTGTGAACCGCTACTCATGAAACACAGGTCAATGAGTTTGACTCAAAAACTACATAGTTGAACCCTGATAGCAATATCATAGTTTGACTTGCTATGGAAAATACCTCCTACTTATTATTATGGTCATCAATCAATTACATATTGGCACAATCTAATAAGGATATCAATATTGACAGACTATTTTTCCCGGAAGACGGAAGGTTAGACAATACATTTAAGCAAAGCAACAATTATTGACAATTTTATCATGCAAAATTGGCAAAACAACTCGTGGACGTGGATTCTTTTGGAAAAGGCTGATGTGCCAATTGAATATTAGCGAATTCAGAGTAGCCTGATACTCTTCTATCCTTCTCTGGGCGCGTGTATCCCTGTATCCAGAACAGATATGTATCTGATACAGCTCGGATACACGTCGGATACTGCACCCACACATGCCCAAAAATCCTTGATTTTCCAACTGTACCAAATACTATGTGATTTGATTTTTTTAAAATTTAACTTCATCCATGCAATCTTTTTAAAATATATTGATATAAACAAAACCTACACCAAATGAGAAAGACAAATGAAATGTTTTTCTATTTCAGTGACCCATTTTTTGGGGTTATGTTCCAATGCAGCTCTACTATTTTTTTATATTGTAAATTGTTAAATCAACTTATAATTATTTATGTAGCAATTACGAGTCTATATTGCTTTTGAAGTAATGAAAAACTCCTCTAAATACTCAGAAAATTGTGTTAAATATATGTGTATGTGGATTTTATGAATGTCATATCCAGCCATATCCATATTGGAGGTCTTAAAAATGGCCGTATCTGTATCCAATACCGTATCCGTATCTATATCGAATACCATATACGTATCTATATCCAATACCATATCCATGCAACTTTGAGCCAATTGGATTGTGTTTTCTATGCTCTCACACCTATAAACCGTTATTTTTCCTTAAATTTTGTGCCCTTAAAATTTTCACTGGATTTTCTATATTGCAACCATTCTATTCAATAAACAGAAGAATTTAAATTATTGAAATGAGATTTTTTTGCAATCAAATATTTTTTCTGGGTTGGGTGCTAATAATTTGAGAGGAGAGGAAAAATGCAACTTTGTACATGGTAGGAAGACTATCTACATTTATTATTGCCTAGCAGGTTGCTGGCTGAACTTTCTCAGCCCTGTTGTATAGATGGGTTTTGCTAAACCAACTACATGGCTTGATATTCTATGTCTTTGTATTTCCAACTCTAAATTCATTGTAGAAACAGATAGAGAATTTTATAACAACCTATCTGCATTGTGGCATGTTTAGTGGTTAATTTTTTTTCAGCATTGAGCTGCAGTTATCCCAGGTACCGCATTTGCTGGAGATTCATATGCTTACACACTTGGCTAATAACAATCAACTCTTAACACAAAATAACAAATTAATTCGAAGTGGATGTCAAAAACACACCCAAAGATTTTAACATCACCTTTTTACGCCTCCGGAATCCCTACACATGATGCGTTTTCTGTAAATTTCCCGGCTCAGCGTTCCTTCCTCGTGTTTCAAATCGTACAACGCGCAAATGCCCTCTAAATGGCCAGTTGCGGGTTTCCAATAGGGAATATCGCAGCAAGAGGGCACATTGGCGAGAGTTTTCTTCGCTACTTACGGACGACTTAAATTTGATTTAAACCCTAAAATATCATTGACAAGAGCAATCAACGATTTGTGAACGAAACGAATTTTTTTAAAGGTAAAAATCGCGACGACGCCCTTCATGATTAATCACGATTTTTTCGCGATCTTTAACACATCATTTGTGATTGCATCTCATTTGTTTCATATTGTATTCAACTGTAACATATTGGTTACATTTATTTTGAGCACTTGTGGGCCTCATTCCAGTTTTATTTCAATCTTAGAATCCATTTAGGAGCATTAAGTTGATCATTCATTGTTAAAATATGATTGACTTTCCAGTCCATGTTATTGTAAAATATTTATTTTCAAAAGAAATTGCTGTTTGTGAGTGTTCGCAAGTTATTCCACCCCTACCGTCATTGTACACTCTTAATACTAACCCTAAACCCTAGCTTACTTTTAAATTTTATTATGCTCTAACCCTAACCTTGAACAGGGCATATTAAACTACTTGATAAAATCCATTTAGAGGCTTCAAGTATTGCGGTAGGGTTTTTGATGTTCTAATGTTAACCCAATCCCATCTTTTTTAAGCTTTAGTTTGCCTTAACAAAGGAACTGATTCAAGATTTGGGGTTGGGGTAGGGTTTTCCAGGAAGTTCTAGCATTTATCATCTTCTTTTTTTTAAAACTTTTATATTTATGAAACTTAACTTGAATGGGGCATATTAAATCATGAAAATAAAATTCTTTTAAAGGTTTAAGATTTTGGGTAGGGTTTTTCAATGTTCTAGTATAACTCTAATTTCATTTAGAGAATTTTTTAATATTTAGTATGTATGTAATTATTTTGTTGATGTAAATATTAAATGCATTTACAAAACAGTACATCTTATATTATGTATTTTTTTTTTTGTTCATGAGCCCTTCTAATGGTGCACTAAGCACACATTTAGTAGGATGACTTTCTCATATCTTAAGAAGTCATGACCTAGAATTATATTCAAGGGCTATAAAGTTTGAAGTGATAAGAAGACTAGATCTCTCTCTCTCTCTCTCTCTCTCTCTCTCATACACACACACGTTTTTTTGGTGTTGCACTATCCTTAAAGTATAAAAGAATTTGATAGGAGAAGATAGATTTACCTTCAAGAAACGTTTGTTGATCTCACTCTTATTGATAAAAGAATGTTCCCTTTTTATGTTTGTCCTAAAGAACTAAATTCTTTTCTCATAAAGGGTCTAGTGAAGTGAGGTGTGTTACAAGCCCAATACCTAGGCCTTAAATAAACACAAGTCATTTTTTGTAAAATATGTTTTGGTGTCATCCCACCCTTTCATTTCATTGTAGTGTCTTCTACCAATCTCCTCCACATGCTCTTGGGTCAAAAGGTTTGATCTATTGAGAGACTTGATTTTTCATACCATCACTTCTCCACATACCTTTTAAACGTATATAGAGAGAAGTGGTATATTGGGTAATTTTTCTTATGAAAGATATAGATGTATAGAGAGACAAGAGTGATGAGAGTTCATTCTATAAGTGATAAGGAAAAACTTTCAAACTCTAAGCACTATTATTTTAGATTTGGTTATCATGCCCTATGTGAGACTTTGCATTGACATATGACACAAGGATCCTTAATACTTACAAAGTAAGTGCAATTTTTACAACCTTAAATGCAAATGAGGCATTTAATGGTTCGAATGTGATTGGGAAAAGGTGTCAAGCTATTATGTGAAGCCTTACAAGCAATGCCTTCTAGATGTTACCTCTCACAACTTGAAGGATTTTGAGTCATATATAGATAGTAAGGCAACACAAGGACAAAAGCACCAATTGGATCAATATCTTCTAATGTTGAAGTCGAAACTTTTGATGAGGTGGAGTAACTCCATAACCTATTAGTCTTATGTATACCAACTTCTACATCACACAAACTTGGGGGGAACATTTACATCTTCTTTGCACCTCATATTACAACAAAAGTGCATTTAACTTTGGAGAGTACAAAATGAAGGAAGAATGTTTGCAGTTAAACCTAACTCATTGAAATTTTTTGTATTATTCTACCTTATTGTTCAATGTTATAAGATCTTCATGTTTGCAACCTTTGGTCGACATCATCGTAGCTGCAAGTATTGGGTTCAAAGACACCTCATATGAGACTTTGAGGACAAATATGTTAAAATTTGCAATATAGAATGTGAGTGTCATTGCCAAAAATTGTAAATAGTGAACGAAGACTAGTTGTTGCATCATCATGTTGGATGGACTAACTAATAGGAAGTATTGTACTCTTATTATTAACTTCATTATTGCATTCAATATTAGAAGGCTTTCTAAAATCTATGGATGCATCAAATAAATGGAGATCAATGCAAGTATTGATGGAGTGACAATTGAAGTAGAGACAAAAAATGGGTCCAACTTATTACAGATAATGTTGTTGCTAGGAAGCTTTTAATAGAAAAAATTGTAATATCCTAATGTAAGACCTCTTTTGATGCTTCAATTTATCATGCTTTTATCCATCCTTGATAATATGGAACTAGAATTATGTTGCACTTGGTTTGATATCATTCTATATGATAGTCATTGCTGGTTTGATAACTATTTGTGTCTACTTATCAAGTGACATATTTGAATATGCATTGAGATATCAAAATTATTTGATATTTGATTATTTGGAAAATCATTATCAAACCAAATCCTACTAAGGTAATTGTGGGAAGTTAATAAATACTTAATTATGATTATCAACTAATACCTTTTTCTTTTAATCACTTAATTAAGATGATTTATAATAAAAAAATTAATTAGATTTAATTTATTTTCAATAACAGAATTGAAATTGAAAAGTGTGTGAGTTTTGTATAATTAGTCCAATATTTAGAAAGTTTTGTTTGAGGATAATGCATTAAATAAATAAAGAATTCATATTCCTTAAATTTACTAAATAAAATCGATTTTAGTTTAAAACTGGAATTGGGAAAAAATATTATTAATTAATATGTATTGATTAAACTAGAATATGCAAATGGCTCGCGAAGTGCAGAGAAAACTCGCCAAACTTAAATGGAAAAAAAGCAAGCATGGAATACATGGCAGACGAGACATATCATCTAGTAGGAGAAGGGGGTGCCGAGTTTGGCAGAACAATCAGTTAGATTAAAGGAGAACAAAACTTGAAAGATGCGTTCATCTGTTTAAAGAAAAACCAAAATTTTCCATGAGCGCGAATAGGGTTTGTTGGGTGGATTCGAAGAGGAGAGACACCAAACACATAAGGGCGGGCATTTCCAAGAAAATAAGGAAAGTTATGTCAAGCCTAGGAAGGCCCTATAATCAATATGAAGGACAAAGAGTGGAAAAGAAAGCATGGAAAACATCCCCATATAAGAGATGTAAGGCCTTCATGAATCATCCAAAACCCTAAACTGACATGGGATCATCTAAGAAATTGTGGGTTCTTTGCAAGATGGAGCAGAATGGGTGATCCAATAGAGAAGATCATAAACTGACGAACAAAGGGCTATGGAGGTTGATTAAGTGCTAAATTGATCTCCCAATATTTCTTCCTAATTGAATGTGTGGATGGATTTCAGAAACAAGAGATTTTGTTTGGAAAACTATTATTTTTTAGGGTTTCTATTTCTATTTTTATCAATTGGGAACCAAAATTCAACCCCACCAAGCACAAAATGTGGAGATATTTGCAAACCCACAAAATATTGGAACCTAGATGCCCTTAGCAAGATTGGGGAAGCCCTGGGGTCCTTCATAGGTGTGGAAGGGGAATTTTTCTTTGGCAAACTAGGGGTAGAAATAAAAATCTTAGTGGACATGGATCAAGATTTGAGATATCTATATAACCTCAAAATTATCATAGAGAAAGGCAAATGGTTCCAGAGAGTGGAGGTAGACATGAGCCTCGAAGGTGGAAAATGCATCCTTGGGAAGGGATTTGAGACCAGATGTTCCTCTCAGACAGACCAGAGGTACATGGGGAATCCCTTCTCACCATTGGCAAACCCTAATGGATTCACATTTTTATGAACGGATGATCAAAATCTGAAGAAGGATCATAAAGGCAAGACCCCATTGAGGGAAGTTGATGTTGGGGGTAGCACTAATAAGAGGAAGGCATCCCACACCCCAACATTACAAATTAGATAACCTCAATTTTTGGGAACTCTTGTTATGACCAACAAGGCTTTAGAGATCAACAATGGGATTCAACGGGCAGCCAGAGCACCCATTGCATTCAAGGATGCCACTTAGAGGAAGGTATGAAGAAGAGGCGGGAAAAAGAATGAAACCTTCTCTTGGAGGAAATGTTGGCCCTACAAAGGGACATAAACCTATAGTTGAGGGAGATTACCTCACATTGCAATGTAATGATGGGGAGTGGAGAAAAGATAGAGAGTGAGGAGCCCTTAGTCTTGAACAAAGAAATGGAGAAAGAAGTCTGAACAACCCTTAGTCTTGAACAAAGAAAGGGAGAAAGAAGTCTGAATAGTGGAAGAAGGTGAGATAGTGAAGGAAGAATTAATATCTAGGCAAGAGGAAGTAGTAGGTTTTAAAATTACAAGCATGCATTCTCCCTCTATTGAAGAAGTGTTTGAAGAAAATATAGAAAATGGGGAAGAAACACACAAGTAGGGAACCTTAGAAATCGAACAACTCTTGAATCTAGAAACAATAGGAAGGTAGGGTCGGGGAAATGGATTTATCAACAAAAGATAAGATTGACTCACTAGAATGACCAAGGGGTTGAGCTTAACTGGTTAAAACACTGGTTTCTCACTGTGGAGACCCAAGTTCAATTCCTAATAGGGACATCTAAAATGGAATTCTAACTTGTGACTCTTGGCCTTCCATAAAAATGGGGAAGGTCTAGGGTCAATCTAATCAAATATAATAATAATAATAATAATAATAATAATTCAAAATATTGCGGCTTCGGCCTATTACCTACCAAAAAAAAAAGAAAAAGATTGACTCACTAGAATTGGAATCAGTTTGTGAATTCTTGGGTTTAACAAAACTGTTGAAGAAGAGGGTAGAATTAGATTAGGTTATGGACAATGAACAACAAGGCAAGAAATAAGCAATATTTCAAAAGCTAATGGAAATTGAATAAACAGAGGTTGCAGAGAAGGAACTCCTATTCCAAGGGATAGAAAACCAAGGGCTATATGAGGAAGGTTGGCAAGCTCTAGATGGTTTGAGCATCAGTCAAAACCCCTCGAATAAGCCCAAATTGGACTATGAAAATCCAACAAGAAGGACATAGGATAGGAAATCACTAATGGAGCTTAGGTCCATGGATGGAGAAGTAGAAAATCAAATCAAAATCACAACATTACTAAAATCAGGGAAGGGAACCCCGCTTCCCAAGGGGCCATGAAGCTCCTTACCTAGAATATTAGGGGCTTAAATGCCCCTAAAAAATAGCACTTGGTCAAGCATAGGGTCTCACTGGTTAAGTAAGAATTTTTGCTTTTGCAACTGACCAAAGAAGAGATGGATTTTTCAACAAAAAGATTGGTAATTGGAAATTGGAGGTTGTTCAATTAGAAGGGGCCTCTGTTGGCTTGGCATTCATATGGAATCTGGGCTTGGTTTCCTTTGAGATGATTACAAATGGGAAGAACTGGATAGGTGGATTAGTGTGAAGTCTTTATGCAAATTTTTGCTTTCTACTAATTAATGTTTATGACCCTATTCCATGTCCTAAGAATAAAGAATTGTGGAGGGAGCTAGATGGATTTTTGATAAACAACATCTTCCCACACACAATAATTGGGGAATTTCAATGTCATTTTGCATCTTAAAGATAAAAGAGGAGTGATCCAAATAATGAGCCAATCACAAATTGACTTCCAAGAATGGGTGGATACAAAAAATCTACTTGAAATTGAATAAAAATGGGTCATTTGCATGCAATAATAGAAGGTTGAGCTTTAGTCATTGTGAGAGGAAAAGTTAGGCATTCAATAACATCCATAAATCCCACATCAATGAAGGTACGAAAAATAAAGCATAAATAAGGAAATAATATAAACAAAAGAAAACCATCCTTCATATGCTTGAAACAATCCCCTCCATTGTCCTTCTTACTTATCTAATCAAATGGAAATGTGGCCCTCAATCCTATTTGCAAGTTTATTGAAAGCAAGGCTAGGCGAGAAGATTTGTCTATGAGTTTGAAGACAAATTAGTAGCATATAGTTGTCAAAATTGGATCCCGATATATTAAAAAATGAGCTCCATTTATAGAGAAATTATTCATCAAAATGACATGAGTCAATCAAGGAATGTGACAAAGGCATGATTGATTTGAAAATAGAAAATTGATATGACATGATTATGACAAATTGAATAGAAATTCTAGCTTCATAATTATGACAAATTGGGAGCAATTGTAGCTTGTTGATTTGAGGAATTAGTGGAGAAAATGGGGGGAGAAATTATAGGAAATGAGAAGCATGAAATTAGGGATGACAAATTATGACAAAATTAGAGGAAAATTTAGGGAGAGAATGTGGGAATAACCAATAACCTTTCATTTATTAACTATCCCACAAAAGGGAAATTAGACAATTAAATAAAATATTTAATTGTTACACAAGACCTAGGATAAATGAAATGAATTCATTTCATCTAAAGAGAGATGTTAGTAAGGGATTATTAATTAAAGAATTATTTAACCCTAGGAGAGAGACATAAGTCAAGGTGATGTCATGAAACAAGTAACATGATTTATCATAAGGATTTAATGATTGAATTGATTGATTGATATAATGATTGACAAATTAATTAAAATTGATTGAAATCAATGCTCAAGATCGATCATAATGATTGAAATGACAAGGACAATTGACAAAAATAAATGATTGATGGAAAATCAATTATGATTGATAAAGGATTGATAAAGGACAATTGATTGATAATTATTGACAATAGGACATTGAAAATTTATTGGAATCGATTGAGGTTGATGCTAATTGATATTGATTAGGGTTAAAATGACGATCAAATGACAAGGATAATGACATTTGAGATTGACATCGATAAGATCACAATTGAAACGACACAATAGGATCAAATAGGAAGAGAAAGTAGAAGAATGACACGATGACGACAAATGATAATGACCAAATGTGCAACATGTTAAAATCTAAGAAACAGATTACAACCCAGAATCGAATTGAAAGAGATAGATCAAATAAACTATAAATGCAAATGAAATGAACAACATAACAGTGATACCAAGAGAAAATTGATGTGAAGTGCTCCAAGGCAAAATAGCATCAGATTACTATCTCCAACTATATGAAAATACAAGCAAGGTAGTGAGTTTATATAGGACAGGGAGAGGGGAGAGGTGGCAAAATGGACCAATAGGGAGAGGCCACTATGCGGGTCAAAGGTAGCAAGAGCATCTTCCCAAGATAGCAAATGCCACCTCCCTTGTAGGATGTCGACACGTCAAATCACCCACTCACTAATTCAACTCACTTTATTTAACCTAAGAAATCTTAATAAAAGTGTAGGAAAAACCTAGGAAAAGGAAAAAAATATAAACCCAACTAGAAAAATAAAAAACCTACACTAGAACACCCCCTGTTAAGCATAGCTTAGGTGGGTGAAAATATGGGTCTCGACAAATGAAGCCTGATGAGGTACCAACGTACATAGTATTCCCCCAACAGAGAATAAGTTGTTGGAATCAGGGATCACTGAGAGGGGGGGGGTGTGAATCAATGATCTACCGGTTGCATATTTTCAAACTTAACTTTAAACCACCTGAAGCATATCAATGAAACTGAAATGCAGAAACAAAGAAAGAACAAACAACCACAAAAGCATAACACCAAATTTTTACTTGGAAACCCAAAGGGGAAAAATCATGGTGGGATTTGAACCCACAATATTATTCCACTATGGCCAATAGCAAAACAATATTACAATATGGGGAATGCACAAGCATTCAGGCACACTGCCTAGAGCTCACTGCTCAAATACAATAACGCTATGACCCTGGAAGGCTCGCTGCCTTAATGATTGGTTACAATGATGAATTACAACAAAATGAACTCTGAAATAACATCTACAATGATTAGATGAGTTCTGGTTAAGTGTCAAATATATTGACCGGGTCACCTTTGCTGATTTGCTCTGTTATGCCCTGTTCACTGTCTCAGTCAGCTACCGGATCAAGAATGCAGATGTGAAACTATGCCAAAATAGATTCTCGGTCACCACTCACTCACATACAATCATACCATTCACCAAAAAGATCATCTACACCGAACTTATATACAAACAATCACAAAATAGGTCATTTACCATGTCGACCTGCTAGAGTAACGTGTAGTCTCATGTCGGCTTGACCAGATCACCAAAGATAAATGTGGATCACCAAAACAATAATAAAATGATGTTTCTATGTCAACCCAATCATCCCAAACACAATTCAATGCACCGCAATCACCAGAAAGCTTCCGGACCCAAAACTGCTTTGTTCATCCAGGAATATTGGTTAACATCCACTTTCAGTTAAGAAGAATTATGGCTACCAGATATAATCTCCGTGAAGAGTTGCCATCAATGAAAACCCTAAACCAATAATAAACCATCAGAAGCCACCAGATGAGTGTCAATTGCCAACAATCTCCCCCTTTGGCATTGATGGCAACACTCATGAAAAATGGCTAAGTGTTGAGCATTGTACACCAGATAAAAAGAATTTATAAGACTCCCCCTTAGACAAAGAATTCCACTCTTCAATAATGTACATTTTTAACTGTTTCTCTCCCCCTTTGATAGCAATTCCAAAGATGGGTTGTTGTCCAAAACTTATATACAGTGAAACTTGTTGGATATTTTACAAATACTTGAAGATGTCAACAAAAATGGTCTTCAAAGATCCTAGGTGAGTATCCCACCCGCTCTTCAAGTTATCCAAAACAGTAATAAATGCACTAAATATAGTGGCATGAATCTCTACCTCTATTAGATCAGATGACATAGGTTGTGCCATTACCTTCATGCAATCTACCTTATTGCTTAGCATGGTGTCCAATCGAGGGGCAATTAAGTTCTGGAGTTCACCTACTCTCAAAATTATGTCCTTCTCCACATTGAGCCTTGAGATTTGATCATTTAGAACCAAAATTTGTCCTTCAACACTGCTAGTTGGAGTGACATTGGGATCAAAGGACTAAGAAATACTAGCAACCTTGCCCTGGGAAACACTTATTTGCTTGTCTAGGTCTATAGTGAATTTAGGCAAAATTAGACAAGACGTACAATTTTCCACCTTCTATCAGAGCATATGAAATAACTTGCAAACCTTATATTTAATCTCACCCTATCATCCTCAATCATCTTCCAGAATGTTTGCATCCTAACATCCTTAAATCTATCCAAAACTCTCTTGGTAGAAGACTTCTCTAAAGAATCAAAACTGATATTTACACTATTAATCAATTGCAACAATTTATTGGAGGGGCTATTATTTGAATCTAACTGTACATTTGGAGCCACCTTCTGTAAAACATCTACCGACATCAAAATGAGCTTCTTATCTTCAAATTCAGACTTTACTAGATCCTGGCTAGTCTGAGCTTGAACAACAACTGTGATCATGAGCTTCTCAATAGGAGACATTTGTCCAAGGTTGATAGGACCATCTAGATTAATGGAGATTTGAGGTGGGGTGGTAGTAACTGGAGGAGTGACAATTGTCAGATCAACTACTCCTTTACCTTTGTCTACCTCAATGACCTTAGCCTCTGCACTCCCAGCTTTCTTTTTCTTTGTCCCATCCCTTTTATCTTTTGCATTGGTGTTGCCACTTGGTGCAGTATCATTCGTTTGGATATCAGGGGTTGTTGAGTTGTCTGTCACCGGAGGGTTATCATCGGTCTCATCATCAAGTGTTGTGTTCCCTTGATCTTCTGGATGTCCCTCAGTCTGAGTTTCACCCTTCTGATCACCGGGAACACCTTACTTTTCTTCCGACTGAGAAGACTTTAATGCATCTTTATACAGAGGATCATTGTAATGCCTTGCCAGGAACCCTAAAGGAAACAACACAACTAGGCAACTAAAGGGTGAAATAATTTTTTTTTTGAAAAACTAAGTGCACTAACTAAAACCATTGCACATTTAATAACACAATGGAAGTCTAACATATGTTTTCCTAAGGGTTACCAATGAAGATTAATTCGTAGATTACATTAATACCACCGTTAATCCATTTAATTAGATAAAATTGAATGCTTTATTTTAAAACTACACATACATCCAAATTTCATAATAAAGAAAATAAAAGTATTCCAATGTATCCAATTTCCATAAACCAATTAAACATAAGATCAAAGCAATAACATTAATTTCACTGACATAATATTACAATATCCATAAATACATGGCTTCCAATAACGCCACTTATTACAAAGTTACAATATCAAGGTTACATAAAAGTCTGCTACAATGACCACATGGTCTCAACTGAACAATGATCTTGAATAAGAGCTGGTACATAAACCATGAATCGAGAAACACCAGTGAAGCCTTTCCTCACCTGAAGATACAATCCAGAACATCCGATGGGAAGTGGCACTACCACCTGACCATGTGATCCTGAAATGGAACCAACCCACCGTGCTAGGAGATAGTAGAAAACCCTCAAGCAAGCAAAGTAAGACAAGTATGAAAGGACTACAACACTTTGCAAACATCCATGTGACTCAACTCACAAAACACTAGTGACTCTAAGGAGAGAGTGTCATCACATGTCTTACGGTGGATACCATGGTACAACCTCCATAGGTCTCGGCCCCCATCCTGGGTTTCTCCTGGTAACCTCTCCCGAGCCTCCGGTTCCATCTAAGTCTCATGCGGACCCTACCAATCATTTCGTGAAGACAAGGTGGTAAGTTTGCCATTCTAGGCCTTCTCGAAACATTATGAGCCCTATACAAGCACTCACCTATGCATGAGGTACATTATCTTAATTAATATTTATCTCACTCCTCCCCATATATTATTAGGTTATCACTTTTTAACTGGCTTTCGACAGGTTATCCTGTCAACCACTTTGGGCACGGCCCCCACTCGAAAGCCACTCTCTCTCATAGAACACTAACAAGAAATGTCTCTCTCTACGAGAACTCTATGGCGAAACAAACAACCATAAACAATCCTGACAAAACACAGGTGAAGGATACATAATCACTAACCCAAGATTGACCATTTGAACAAACACACACAATGGCTCACATCAATAAGGTTATACAACAACACCTGGTCAAGGAGAAATAATAACATAGGACACAATGACAATTCAACCAGAATACCAATGAAATTTAAGCTTGACTGAAAACACCATTTACACAAGATCCTAATATAGACAATCTTTTCTTAAAACAACCAAAGCATAAATTATTTGCAATAAAGATTTTCCAAATAATAAGAAAATACAACTACTCAATACAAATACATCCATCTTGTCATTTGTCCAAAAAGATTTAAAATAGAAATAATTCTCCTAATGTATTTTCAACATAATTATCAATTATATAAAAATTATAAGCTTTTTCTGAAACATTCAAAACTATAAACTGATTTTATGACTATGATATAATTTTATGCATACCTATATATAATATACTTATAATTATATATCTCAACTCATAACCAGTAATTAAATAACATTTAAAATAATATAATACCCTTATATACATATATATAAAATAACACATAATTTAATCTATTTACCAACCCCTGGGTATGAAACCCGAAACATCCATATCGCAGTATGCACAGGGGTAAGAAAATAATTAAAATTAAAAACATTATAATTTTCGGCCCTTGGCACGGTAGCCTATGCTACCGCCGGTAGCTAGTACTACCGTCCGGTAGCACTGCTACCGTTGGTAGTACTGTGTACTACCGCTGGTAGCGGATGCTACCGTAGGTAGTTTGCCACTAACCTTTTTTTTTTGTATTATTTTTTTTATATATATATATTTTTATATATTATTTTTTTTAATATTTAAAAAAAAAATAATAATTTCCAAATACATAAAAATCATTTTACAGAATTTCCATAGAATTGAAAACTCATTCACAGAATTTATTTCAAACACATTCTTCTTCTTTTTTTTTTTTAGATAATCCAATAAATTTAATTCACAATTAAATTTATTTCTAAGAAACCACAAAGATTTATTTAAAGGACTATTAGAACAAATCAAACCAGAGAGAATATTTTTTCCCCTAATAATTTTCTCAATGTTCTCAAAATTACATTCTTCCCATAAATTAGAAATATACGTCAGGCATGGATTTTTTTAAAACAAAACTCGAATTCACCAGAAGAGGGTTTGTATTCGACAATAATTTTACACACACACATCAATCAGAGAAAAATAGAAATATTTACTAAAAACCCACAACTAAGAATTCATCCAACCCGGTATAGCTTTCCTGGAAGAAATCTGTAGAAGCGCCCTAACTTTTTCAATAAGCTTCCAATAAATTCCTTCACCTAAATTCCTAACCTGTTCCTGTGTGTCTAAAACAATGACCTATTCCCCTATTTAAACTAAAATTATAGGTTCAATAACTTTTTTCTCAAAAACCTAAATTTAGAATAATAGTAATTTTATTTTCTTTTCTAAATTTATCACAAAAGGTAAGCTAACATGCAATAATTAAAAATCATTATTCTTTCTTTTCTTTTCTCATGCACATTAATTAATTTTCTAAATAAAGAATTAAAACAATATTTCAATTCTAATTAATCCTTTTATTCATTTATTTATTTATAATTCCAGGAAATAATAAATACAATTAATCTAATTTATTTTTCCATTTAAATAAAAATATATTTCTAATATCATGCTGCTTGCAACTTAATTTAATAATTTCTTTTAATTAACTAAATTTATAATCTCAAAGCATAAATAATACAACTATGAGATAAATCCATAAACTCAATTAATTAATTATCAAACGACAAAATACGAAGGCCGAACTAACTGACAAGACGACCAACTGACGACACTCATGCGAGTGTAACTGAGTAAAATAGAGTCAACTACTATCTCCTCCACTTCCATCGGAAAATATAAGGCACACTCAGACCTGTGAAGCTAGGTGGAGACGATACCCCGTACCTACCCGGTACTTGTACCTACAATAATCTGCATCACCGAACCACACATGCATATATATACAATATAGAAAACATGCTATACACACCGATGAAGGAGAATCACGACATTCCCTGTCTCACCGAAATGAGTGAAGGAAAATCATCTCCTTGCATCCAATACACTCGCAAACACATAACATATAATTTCACATTGCATAGGTAAAGTAAAATGTCAGTACATAACACTAATCCATAAAATGCCATAAATCACAAGTACTAAAATACTGCAAATAAATTATACATCTCATCTCCAGATAAAGCATAATGTCATAAAAATCTGAATATATATCATGGTAATGTATCCACTGAAAACAACCAATAATAAAATATGAGTCTAATGAGTTCAAACAAGTAGGGGTACTACATTCTCCCCCCAAAAACTAGGCTTACTCCTGGAAGCCTAAATAAATAAGAATACAACTCTCTCATCTTCACTGCATCCTCCCAAGTCGCCGAGGTCTCATCATTTGGGTCCCATAGGACCCTTACTTGGTCGATGGTACAACCCCTGAGGATCAAATCCCGACGTTGAAGAATGCGCACGGGCTCCATGGAAAGCTTCCCGTCCTCGACCTGCAAAGAGTTCCAATCAAGAACATGTGTCACATCAGTATGATAAGGTCGAAGAACTGAAACATAAAAGACATCGTGGATGCGGGATAGACTCGGTGGCAAGGTAAGATGGTAGGCAATAGGTCTTATCCTCTCAAGGATCTCAAAAGGTCCAACAAACCGAGGCGCCAACTTAGAACCCTTTCCATAACGGATCAAACTCTTCCGTGGATGCACTCTCAAGAACACATGGTCGCCAACAGAAAACTGACGATCTATCCTATGAGCGTCTGCATACTTTTTCTGTCTATCCTGTGCCACTACTAAATGCTCACGAATCCTATCTACCTGCTGCTCCATCTCCCGAAGAATATCCGGTCCTATAAGCACCTTGTCCTCTAACTGATCCCAACTCAAAGGAGTGCGGCAAGGACGACCATATAATGCCTGAAAGGGGGACATACCTATGGAGCTATGATAACCATTTTTATAAGCAAACTCCACTAGATAGATATAGTCCTCCCAGCGTGACTGTTGGTCCATCACATACATGCGAAGCATGTCCTCCAAAACTTGATTCACTCTCTCTGTCTGACCATCTGTCTCTGGATGATAAGCTGAACTAAAATTCAACTGAGTCCCCAAAGCATGCTGAAGTGAGGTCTACAATGCTGAAGTAAAGACAGGATCTCTATCAGATATGATTCACCTCAGAATCCCATGTAATCTCACTACTTCTTCTAAGAAGACTCGTGCCACCACAGCTGTTGTGTAGGAAGCTCGAATGGGAACAAAATGAGCAACCTTAGTCAATCTGTCAACTATGACCATGATGGCATCATGATGACGTGAAGAGATGGGCAAACCAACAATGAAATCCATGGAAATGATATCCCATTTCCAATTCGGTACTAGATTAGGCTATAAAAGCCCCGCTGGGTGCTGATGTTCTGCCTTCACTCGCTGACACTCTAGACACTTCGACACAAAATCAGCAATGTCACATTTCATTCCAGCCCAATGATAAATCTATCTAAGATCTGCGTGCATCTTCTTGACACCTGGATGTGCCAAATAAGGTGCACGATGGGCCTCAATCATGATCAAGACGCGAAGACCCTCCAAAGGAGGTACATAGATCTGTCCATGATGACGAAGAAGTCCATCTGCCTCCAGGTTATACCTAGAAAATCTACCCTTTAAAGGCCTTCTGGACTCTATCATAGCTCTAACATCCTAATACCAAGTATCATGAGGAAGAACTCCAAGAATCCTCTCTCTCAAGTCTACTCCAAGGGACATTGCTGAAACTTCATGCTGCCTATGACTCAAAGCATCCACCAGTACGTTCTCTTTCCCCTGAATATAATGAACCTCAAAATCATATTCGCAAAAGAATTCCATCCATCTCTGTTGTGGAGCATTCAAATTTGGTTGTGTGAATATATACTACAAACTGCGGTGATCACTATGTAGCTCAAACCGACGCCCTAACAGGAAATGTTGCCATTTAACCAAAGCATGAACTATAGCTACCAACTCTAAATCATGAACTGGATAGTTCAACTCGTGGTTCTTGAGTTTGTGAGACTCATAAGCAACCACACGTCCATCCTGCATAAGTACTGTACCTATACCTTCCAAAGAGGCATCTGTACATACCATAAAATCTCCAGATGGATCAGGAACTGCCAAAATTGGAGTACTGACAAGGAGTTTCTTCAAGGTCTTAAAAGCTACTTCACACTGTTCTGACCAAACAATCTTCTTCCCTTTTCTCTGAAGAGAAGTAATCGGGTGTCCTATCTGGGAAAAGCCTTCAACAAAGTGACGGTAATATTCGGCCAAACCCATAAAACTCTTAACTTCTGAAACATTGGTCGACGCTGGCCAATCAACAATGGCTTGGATCTTTGAAGGATCCACAGATATACCTTCTCCTGAAACTACATGACCAAGATAGTTCACCTCAGTCTGGAAGAAGTCACACTTTGCTAAATTGGCATAGAGTTGATTTTCCCTTAAGCACTGCAGTACCTGACGTAAGTGGCCCTCATGCTCCTCCATAGATCTAGAATAAATCAGAATGTCATCCAAGAATACAATGATGAAATGATCAAGGTAGGTGTGAAAACCCCCATTCATTAAGCTCATGAAAACCGAAGGTGCGTTCGTCAACTCGAATGGCACCACTGTGAACTCATAGTGACCATAACGAGTACGAAACACTGTCTTATGAATGTCTGCATCCTGAATGCATAACTGATGGTATCCGGACTTCAAATCAATCTTAGAGAACACCTTGGCTCCCTTAACCTGATCAAAAAGGTCATCTATATGAGACAATGGATATCTATTCCGGATGGTTACCTTATTTAGTTGTCGATAATCAATTCATAACCGAAGAGAACCATCTTTCTTCTTAACGAAGATAAGAGGCGCACCCCAAGGGGAAACACTAGGATGAATGAATCCCTTGGCCAATAATTCTTCTATCTGCAATTTCAACTCACTTAACTCCTGAGTAGTCATCCGATATGGAGCTCTCGAAATAGGTTCTGCACCAGGAACCAAATCGACATGAAATTCTATGTCTCGCTTCGGAGGCATACCAGGAATATCCAATGGAAACACATCCGCATACTCTCTAAGAATAGGATGACTATCAAGAGTGATTTCTCGACTCTCTGACTCATCCAATTCCTCAAGAGAAACTGCAAAAAGCTGACATCCTCTATGCATACACCGCTTAAGTTGCATAGCAGAGATCATACACAGGGATATCGGCCTCTGTACTCCAACAATCTCCACTTCTTTTCCCAGGTCATCTAAACACTCCACTGTCTTCTTGCGACAATCTACACGAGCACTATGAGATGATAGCCAATCCATCCCCAATACAACTCCATAAGAACCCAAAGGAATAACCCGAAGGTCAATTGAAGTAACTATGGTTCCTAGTTTCAACTCACAACTAGGAACAAAGGCATCTACAGAAACACGGACACCTATAGCCAACTCTACTTGCCACCTATCAACTTGCTTAGTAGACGTAAGTCTGCACCGCTCCACAATGGATGAAGAAATAAAAGAATCTGAAGCACCAGAATCAAAAAGTACAAAGATAGGGGTTCCATGCAACATACTTGCTGCCTCAATGACTGTACCCTGATGATCAGCTTGGCGGTCATCTACTGCTGCAAATACCCTATGGGATCTCCCTGCATCTCCCACTGTAGGTTCAGATGTTGCTGGCCTTTGACTACCTGTGTTGTGGAAATTTTGAGGGCACTGCGCAGCTCTGTGACCAAACTGCCCACATGAGAAGCAAGCTTCTCTATTACCTGTCGGTCCACTGGACTGCTGGAAACTTCCCCGGCTAAGGGCGTGAGATGCACTTTGCGAGGTCTGCCCAGTAGGGCCTTGTTTTCCCCTTTGCTAGTTCCTGCTCTTCTTATTCTGAAAATTGCCACCTTGTTGGCCCTGGAATTGTTTTAGTTTTGACTGTTGCTGCTGTTGTTGCCCACCCTTAGTGGGTGCTTAAGGAGTCCTAAATGGTGCAGTTGACTCGGACTGATTTCCCCAAGCTTTATTTCCACTGGTAGGTGCACTACCTATCTGCACACTTGTCTGACCACCAAGTGCACGGCTAAGGTTCAACTCAATCAATCTGGCTTTTGCCACTGCTATCTCTATTGAAGGTGGCTCAAACACCCTCACTCCTCCATTGATACGGTTGTTCAAACCTCTAAAGAAATGTTGGACAAGCATAGCCTCGTCATTACCAATTCCGACGTATTGTTTGAGCTCATAGAACCTGTGCTTGTAATGATCTACTGTCATCCCATACTGATGCAAGGCGTAAAACTCATCTACTCGAGTCTGCCTCCACTAGGGTGAGAGAAATCGTGCCCTGAATCTCTCCAGAAATAGTTCCCATGTAATGGTGTTAATGCATACACCGATCTTCTCCTCCTCTAATCTCCACCAGATTGAAGCAAATTTATTGAGACACATAATAGCACATCTCGCCTTGGTGTTGCTACTATATGGAAACATAGCGAAACACCGGTCTAAACCAATGAGCCAGGTCTTTGCCTCAAGACCAGTACCCATACCATCAAAGTAAGGAGGATTGGACCTCATCAAGTCCTTTATGTGACCCAAGGAAGGTGGATCTCGGACAGCTGGAATCTCCCCTCTCTCTCTCTCTCTCTCTCTCTCTCTGTGGAACCTGTTGAAGCAGCTCCTCAACCTAAGCATAAATAGGTTGCTCAAACTCAGGCCTTTGGCCTAACCTAGCCAGAACCTCCTGAAACATCTGTCTCAGCTCTTCTCTTTCGAGAACATGTTCTCTTGCATGCTGAGAGTTCTAATGAACAGATTGTTCCTGCTCATGATGAACTGACTGTTCTGGCTCAACACACACATGAGTGGGTGGTGGTGAAGGACTGTGATGGTCAGAACCACAACCCCGTCCTCCACCTCTACCTCCTTTGCGACCACCCGTACGGCCACCTCCTCTAGCTTTCCTAGCCATGACCTGGTACCATAAAAGAGAAAATGGTTCAGATCCATAGCAAGGATAAGACAAGAGAGATACAAACATTATGACCTAAGCAAGATGGTCAACTGAAAGGCACACTACAAACCCAGAGTACCCAGTGTTGAAACTTGGGCTGTGATACCAAATGTAATGCCCCGCCAGGAACCCTAAAGGAAACAACACAACTAGGCAACTAAAAAGTGAAATCATTTTTTTTTTTAAAACTAAGTGCACTAACTAAAACTATTGCACGTTTAATAACACAACGGAAGTCTAACATATGTTTTCCTAAGGGTTACCAATGAAGATTAATTCATAGATTACATTAACACCACAGTTAATCCATTTAATTAGATAAAATTGAATGTTTTAGTTTAAAACTACACATACATCCAAATTTCATAATAAAGAAAATAAAAGTATTCCAATGTATCCAATTTCCATAAACCAATTAAACATAAGATCAAAGCAATAACATTCATTTCATTGACATAATATTACAATATCCATAAATACATGGCTTCCAATAACTTCACTGATTACAAAGTTATAATATCAAGGTTACATAAAAGTTTGCTACAATGACCACAAGGTCTCAACTGAACAATGATCTCGAACAAGAGCTGGTACATAAACCGTGAACCAAGAAACACCAGCGAATCGTTTCCTCGCCTGAAGATACAATCCAAAACATCCGATGGGAAGTGGCACTACCACCTGACCATGTGATCCTGAAACGAAACCACCCCACCGTGCTAGGAGATAGTAGAAAACCCTCAAGCAAGCAAAGTAAGACAAGTACGAAAGGACTACAAGACTTCCCAAACATCCATGTGACTCAACTCACAAAACACTAGTGACTCTAAGGAGAGAGTGTGATAACATGTCTTACAGTGGATACCATGGTGCCTCCATAGGTCCTGACGCCCATCCTGGGTTTCTCCTGGTAACCTCTCCCGAGCCTCTGGTTCCATCTAAGTCTCATGCAAACCCTACCAATCCTCTCGTGAAGACAAGGTGGTAAGTTTGCCATTCTAGGCCTTCTCGTAACATTATGAGCCCTGTACAAGCACTCACCTATGCATGAGGTACATTATCTTAATTAATATTTATCTCACTCCCCCCCATATATTATTAGGTTATCACTTTTTAACTGACTTTCGACGGGTTATCCTGTCAACCACTTTGGGCACAACCCCCTCTCGAAAGCCACTTTCTCTCATAGAACACTAACAGGAAATGTCTCTCTCTCTACGAGAACTCTATGACGAAACAAACAACCATAAACAATCTTGACAAAACACAGGTGAAGGATACATAATCACTAACCCAAGATTGACCATTTCAACAAATACACACAATGGCTCACATCAATAAGGTTATACAACAACACCTGGTCAAGGAGAAATAATAACATAGGACACAATGACAATTCAACCAGAATACCAATGAAATTTAAGCTTGACTGAAAACACCATTTACACAAGATCCTAATACAGGCAATCTTTTCTTAAAACAACCAAAGCATAAATTATTTGCAATAAAGATTTTCCAAATAATAAGAAAATACAACTACTCAATACAAATACATCCATCTTGTCATTTGTCCAAAAATATTTAAAATAGAAATAATTCTCCTAATGTATTTTCAACATAATTATCAATTATATAAAAATTATAAGCTTTTTCTGAAACATTCAAAACTATAAACTGATTTTATGACTATGATATAAATAAATAAATAAATAAATAAATATATATATATATATATATATAAAATAGCACATAATTTAATCTATTTACCAACCCCTGGGTACGAAACCCGAAACATCCATATCGCAGTACGCACAGGGGTAAAAATAATTAAAATTAAAAACATTATAATTTTCGGCCCTTGGCACGGTATCCTAAGCTACCGCATGGTAGCCTATGCTACCATCGGTAGCTAGTACTACCGTCCAGTAGCACTGCTACCGTCGGTAGTACTGTGTACTACCGCGGGTAGCGGATGCTACCGTAGGTAGTTTGCCACTAACCTTTTTTTTTAATTATTATTTTATATATATATATATATTTTAATATTTAAAAAAAAAAAAATTAATTTCCAAATACATAAAAGTCATTTTACAGAATTTTCATAGAATTTAAAACTCATTCACAGAATTTATTTCAAACACATGCTTTTTTTTTTTTTTAATCCAATAAATTTAATTCACAATTAAATTTATTTCTAAGAAACCACAAAGATTTATTTAAAGGACTATCAGAACAAATCAAACCAGAGAGAATATTTTTTCCCCTAATAATTTTCTCAATGTTCTCAAAATTACATTCTTCCCATAAACTAGAAATACATGTCAGACATGGATTTTTTTAAAACAAAACTCGAATTCACCAGAAGAGGGTTTGTATTCGACAATAATTCTACACACACACATCAATCAGAGAAAAATAGAAATATTTACTAAAAACCCACAACTAAGAATTCATCCAACTTGGTATAGCTTTCCTGGAAGAAATCTGTAGAAGCACCCTAACTTTTTCAATAACCTTCCAATAAATTCCTTCACCTAAATTCCTGACATGTTCCTATGTGTCTAAAACAATGACCTATTCCCCTATTTAAATTAAAATTCTAGGTTCAACAATTTTTTCTCAAAAACCTAAATTTAGAATAATAGTAATTTTATTTTCTTTTCTAAATTTATCACAAAAGGTAAGCTAACATGCAATAATTAAAAATAATTATTCTTTCTTTTCTTTTCTCATGCACATTAATTAATTTTCTAAATAAAGAATTAAAACAATATTTCAATTCTAATTTATCCTTTTATTCATTTATTTATTTATAATTCCAGGAAATAATAAATACAATTAATCTAATTTATTTTTCCATTTAAATAAAAATATATTTCTAATATCATGCAACTTGCAACTTAATTTAATAATTTATTTTAATTAACTAAATTTATAATCTCAAAGTATAAATAATACAAGTATGAGATAAATCCATAAACATAATTAATTAATTATTTAAATCTACTAAAACACTCAAATTAAACAAAACTCAAGCAAATACTCATAAAAAGATCAAATGACAAAATACGAAGGCCGAACTAATTGACAAGACGACCAACTGACGACACTCATGCGAGTGTAACTGAGTAAAATAGGGTCAACTACTATCTCCTCCACTTCCATCGAAAAATATAAGGCACACTCAAACCTGTGAAGCCAGGTGGAGACGATACCCCGTACCTACCTGGTACTTGTACCTGAAATAATTTGCATCACCGAACCGCACATGCATATATATACAATATAGAAAACACGACATACACACCGATGAAGGAGAATCACGACATTCCCTGTCTCACCGAAATGAGTGAAGGAAAATCGTCTCCTTGCATCCAATACACTCGCAAACACACAACATATAATTTCACATTGCATAGGTAAAGTAAAATGTCAGTACATAGCACTAATCCATAAAATGTCATAAATCACAAGTAATGAAATACTGCAAATAAATTATACATCTCATCTCCAGATAAAGCATAATGTCATAAAAATTTGAATAATATATCATGGTAATGTATCCTCTGAAAACAACCAATAATAAAATACGAGTCTAATGAGTTCAAACAAGTAGGGGTACTACAATCATTCACAATTATCTTTCTCCAAATGTCATGTATCTCCTTCCTCACCTCTTCCACCTTCCCAGTCATTAATCTATTTATTTTGTCCTTGCTTCTAAATTCTTTCTTGTTGGCTTCTTCAATGAGTCTTTTGACTTCTTCTCGGGTGGTACAAAGTGCAAACATTTACCATCTCTCTTTCTTCATCTCCTTGTCAATTATGTTGGCAATTAGTCTCCTTGCATCAATAAGATTGTACAGGTCTTTAGGAATACTCTTCTATAGCTCAATCAATGTTTTGCTAAAATTGTGCAAGTATAATACAACAACTTCTTCCACTTTTCTGTAATCAACCTCATTCAAATTTTCATAACACACTCCAAGATTCTTTAAATTCCCATCAACTATTATTTCATCTATTAGCTGGTTTGTTGACAGTGGAGGAACAATTGTGTACTTACCTTGCAGGTCACCAGACTCAAGGTTTTTGTCAAGTTGACTCCTAACCTGTCTACCTCTTTTGGGCCTTTTGGTAGGAGTTGTAAAGTGGAAAATTGGATCCTAGTGACTCCCTACCTAGGAGAGAGAAAGGAAGCCACTAGGATGATTATCACTTGGGAGGAAATTTACATTCAAAAGAGGGGTTGAATCCACTAGATCCAAATCCAAGAGAGACAAGGATCTGAATACTAAGTGGATTGCAAGTGGTTGATGTGTGATTTACCCTATTTTGTAAATGAGAAAGTTGACTTGTTGACTATGTGGAAAAGAGAGAGCAAATGAGTGAAATTAGGTGCTACCAATTCGGGATCGCGTTGTAACTTTGAATCTAAGCTAATTAAATTGACACGAATTTGCCCTACAAATTTGGAGAAAAGTCATCGGGACTGTGGCAGGAATGTACATGGTCCGCCACAAAATTCGTGAAACGAAAAGGGTTCTTCCGTCTCTGCAAATGAAGCCCAAACCTGCAATTATAGTTGCGCACCTGGAACCTACACATAGAAAGAGAAGAAAAGGGGGTTGTGGATAGGGGTTTACCTTAGTCAAACCCTGGTTGAGGATTCAACCTAAAAAGAAAGTAATTGGAAATGCTTGAATGTAAAAAATGGAGATGTATACCTTGTAGATCTGCAACTTGTTGATGATGATTGCTTTGCTTTTTGAATGTAACCCCAAATGTTGTATGAAATGGCATGTAACATGACAAAACCTAACACACACACACATGCTTGCAAATGAATGTTGTAATATTGCTCCAATGGATGAATGAAGAAGACTTGAATGCTTGATGATGACCTTGAAATCTTGTATCTTCTCCTTCTGCTCTCTATCTCTTATCCTTTGTTATCCGTCTATGCGTTATTTTTTTGTCATCCGTCCTTGAATGAGGGTATTGAATTCCCTTTTATACATGCCTCAAGGATTAACTTTAAACCACCGAAGGCCGACAAAGAGGAATAACAAACTCCGAAGACAAGAAGTGCATAGGAGATCGGGCAACCCACACATAGGACCACCTTAGGAAGTGGGGACAGGGGTTCCATGCATTGTCCTAGGGAGACAGGAGCGCCACGCCCCTGTCCTACCCTATTTCAGGTCCCGGACAAGGTCTAGAGCAAATACAAGACATGAAGGAGGAAGGGAGAAAGGTTGGAAATGTAGAAATAGGTCCTGGTTAAGGAAGGGGATGTCATCACCAAGGTGAGGACCCCAAATATGGTTAAAATTGTAGGGGTCACAATTTTGTGACACTACATTTAGCCCCCACTTTAGAGAGAGTATGGATTATGCCACTACTGCCGATAATGTAGAAGAAAAGAGAGATGAAGATGGGAGATGTGGAGCCAAGCTACAAGGAGTATAAGACCACTAATATTGAGGAGCAAAAATCCCCCAATCTTAGGGTCTTAACTCATGCCAACATATGCAAGAGCACACAAAACAAAGACAAAGCACAAAAAGACACACAACAAGAACAAGACACAAGACGACAAAATAACTAGCCGAAGAGATCTCGAGCTCAGATGTCTCAACAACTAATCAGGACATAAAGACTAATGCCATCATATAAACACGAGTGACCACATAAAAGAGCAAAGTTGACATCATCCATGAACTATCAATAGTAAAACTATGAGTTCATGAGAGGAAGAAGAGAGAGAACATGAATACACACTTTGGTGATCCATGAGAAGAAAAGTGAAGAAGAAAGAAACCATGGACATCTCGCCCCTAAAAATAGGTGATCCATGGAGAGAAGGACATGGAAAATCTCGCCCCTAGAGCTTGCCTAGGTGATCCATGTAAAGAGAGAGAGAGTGAGAACTCCATTAGTTCCACTCAACCTCATGCGTGTGTGTGCAAGTGAGGTTAGAAGCGCCTCATAGGAGTCTATGCCTGAGTACGCTACAACTTGTATAGAATGTATAGTACAAGTGTCAAGAAAGGTGTGATATCTTGCTCTAAGAGACCATGCTCTGGTTCCGAGATTAATCACCCTGTATAAGAGAAAAGTAGCGTCATCTCGCTCTAAGAGACCATTCTGTGGTTTAGAGAATGATCCATTGTACAAGAGAAAAGTGACGACATCTTTCTCTACGAGATTTCCCTCTGGTTCCAAGAATGTCTCACTGTACAAGACAAGAAGTGAAGACATCTCACTCTAAGAGACCATGCTTTGGTTCCGAGAATGACCCACTGTACAAAAAGTGACAACATTTTTCTCTAAGAGGTTTCCCTCTGGTTCCAAGAATGTCCCATTGTTCAATGCATGAGAGAAGTATAGTACAAAGGAGCAGTGTGGGTGCCCCCCCCTTAAGGAAATTAGAACAAGGATACCTACCTTCATCACAAAGAAGATATCTGCTATGCAACAATGTCATAGATCCAAGCAAGAGAGGGAATACTCTTCAAGCAAGTATAAGATAGCTGAAAAGAGATATCTCGTTGTAAGTGTAAAGGTGATCCTTGGAGGAGAAGAGATCTTTTTTCAAAAGACATCTACCCCCAAGAGGAATTGTCTTAGACAAATATAACATCTTCTAGATCAAGAAAAGGAAAGAGCAAGAATGCAATCCTTCCTCTTATTTCTAGGTGAAAGTGATTCTTGATGAGGGATGACTCACGTTTAGCCCCCAAAGGGATGGTTGGATTTATCATATATGTACATTACCAAGTGTAAAAGAGGTCATAGTCAAGGATTAACACTTCTTGTATAAGAGATAATCCTTAAGTCAATAACCAACAGTTCGACACAAGGAATGACATCAAGTAATAGAACTCACACCATCCAATTAATAGGAAAAAGTGGATCCCTAGAGAAAGAGAGAGAGAGAGAGAAAGATCATTGCCCCCCAAGCTAAGGGACAATGAGAAGAGCTTACACAATCTATTAGAGAGATATTAAACATAATAAAATGTGCAATGAACTTACATGAACACATGCAAGAAAAGACATTAGTAAATGTAAAAGACATGTCTCAAGAAGTGGTAATCTTCAAAAAGAAGAGAGAAAAAGTATCATATATTCCCAAAGGGGAATTAGTCATAAAAGCATACCATTGTAAGAAATGATAATCACATATGAAAAATGCAGCCCCTAAAGGAAATAATGATACAAGGGAAAGGAACGAAAATCCTTGCCCCCCAAGTGAGGAGAACAAGAAGAACATTACACATGTTCTGATGGTGATTAGTTTCAAGTGATATGTCGTCCTAGTAGAACAAATCCTCTCAAGGAAAGGATACATACCTCCCAAGAGATCATTCCTTGCTAAGGGGCATATCATACTTGCGAATAATCAAACCCATAGAAGAGGTAATATTTCGAAGAGAATGAAGGAAAGAGAAGAAGTGCAATATTCATTGAAGATTCCCCTCTCCAAGCAAAGAGGAAAACCAAAGAACAATTATATGCTCACATGAGAATAACCTTATGCAAGAAAAGAGATCTAATAATGAATAATGCACAAAGATAGAGATAAATGAATAGAAAGAAGAGAAAAATGGACTTCATGTTGCTGCCCCAAAGTTACTAAAGTAAAATACTACCACCACTAATGATAAAGAGCCCCCATTACATGGGCTAATTATGCCATAGGGTGAAGAGCAACATGAAGGGAAAGGAAGTGCTAAGGCACAATGTTTTTACCAAGAAAGATAGCTAGATCTTCTGTGAGACAAATGTGTGCAAGATCATATTGTAGTTGAACAAATTTCTTAAATGCATAACATTTTCCAATAGAATGTGAATATAAATCATGAAAAATGCAATATTCAATACCGTTCATTTTCTTAAGATTTTTTATTTTTTATTTTGAGAAGGAAAGGAAATGTTCTTGTCATATTTCAATCTCCAATAGATTCTTGCAGATAATTTGTTAGGATGGTAAATATCATCTTCCCAGGAAGAAGAGGGTTTGTTAGAAGAAGGAGTTTCATTATCCACAATTCTAATTTTGCCACTTACTATGCCATCTTGAATAGATTTTTGAAAATCACGGCAATCATCAGCATTATGGTCATGGGTTTGATGGAATGAGCAAAAAGGACTCTTTGAAGAAGAAGAATTCTTATGGGCTCTCTTGATTTGTTGTTTTCGAAGGTAATCTTTAAAGTTTTGAAGTCTAAGGAATTCGTCCATAGAAAGAGGGGTAACACTTCCTAGGCCTCTTGTAGTAGTTTGTGTAGGAGGATTTATAGAGACACGAATTCCATGCTCAAATTTCCCAATTACTTGTCCTTTAAAGCCTTGTTTTATAATTATATGAAAGCCACGACTATAAGAATGTTGCAATTTACTATATGGAGGAACATGATCATGAATTTCTTTGAAATCTAATGACTAAGGAGGCAGAAAAGGATTTGTAGATGAAGGAGGAGTATAATATGAAATGAGAATCTCTTTGCCTTTATCAAGCTTATCCTTTTTGGAAGATTGGGGAAACACATCTTCATCATCTAAAAGCTCATTTTTAGTGATTTCTATACGAGGAGAAAGGTCATGAATAAAAGGCATGACATCATCCTCCCTACATAGACTTTGATGTTGTCATATCCCCTCCTTGATCGTTATATCCTAAATGAATCAACTATCATTATTAGTTAATATAATAATTAACAATGAATGATTATTTGAAATTAGTTTATTTATTAAAATTATTATTTAATTAATATATATTAATATTCATTACATTTAATATCTTTGAAATATTCAAATAAAAGAAATATATAAATATTATATTATAAACATAATTAATACATTATAAATTGTAAACATAAATTACATATTTATGTATATAAATGATTAAATGAAATAATAAATTAATTCAAAAAATATATATAAGAAAGAATAATTATTGACTAATGATATTTAGAATACCGTTGTGTTAAGACGATTCACGTTTAGTGCCAAAATCAATCCAATACCTTTTAAGCATCCACCACTTGGTATCTTACGAAATGGCACGATATTGATTATGTCTAATCACTGACAAAGAGTGAGTTATATTAAGTAAAGGGATGCCTAAATAATAACATTATGATCAACAATTATACGATTGTGATTAGGAAGAAGGCTAATCGTAAACCATATAGATAGCTAACCAATTAGCTATTGGAAGAGGAAATCAACATAAGGTTAAGAACATTGGTTAGTATAATGAAGTGGTGAGATTATAACCTGTGAATGAAGCGGTGTGATTGTAATCTGTAAATATATATTATTAATCATTCCATTGCAAAAGGGGATCTAATTGGTTTATATATGGTTTTCTATTCCAGAGGGAAGAGAATTATATATATATATATATATATATATATATATATATATATATATATATATATATATATATATATATATATATATATATATATATATATATATATATATATATATATATATATATATATATATTGGAACAGATATAGAATGTGTTAGATCAGTTAAGGAGTGATATAATAAGTATGGTATTGTAAAGCAGAAAATCGCGATCGAACCCTAGTTGCTCTCCCCTCTTCCAACTCCGAGGAGAGAGAAGGGAGATCACTAGGGTTGATGGTTTTCACTTGGGAGACTTTACATTCAAAAGAGGGGTTGAAACCCACAAGATCCAATCCCACACAAGGCAAGATTCGATGCTAAATGAGTTTCAAGGGTTAAGATAGCAAGGCTACCCTCTTTTGTAAAGAATGTTGATAGAAGAATTAAGCTAGGCATGCATAGAAAGTGAGAAAGATTCGCTTATAAACTGAGATAGGGATATAGGATGAAGCTGCGGACCTGGAATTAGCAGTAAAATGTCGATACGGTGCTGTCCTGCAAATTTGAGAAAAAGTTGTCGGGACGATGGTGCCCAGCGCCACGGTCCTCCGAAAAATCCGCGAAACGAAGGGGGATCTGTTCGTCTCTGCACAAAGATTCCAGATCTTCAATTTCAGCCGCGTACCTGCAACCTACACATAGAAAAGCGAAGACGATTGGGGGGTTAGGGATTAGGGGTTTGCCTTTAGGTCAAACCCCGGTTTTGGAGTTAACCAAGAAATGAGAAATGTTGTAAATGTAAATGTATGTAATGTAAAACAAGTACTAGTACCTTGTTGTAAGGATGTTTGTATCCTTATGTGCGAAGGTATAGATGTTGTTGTTTGTTGTATGTTGTATGTAGTAATATGTGATCTCCTCTTCAATGGTTGAATCCTTGTCTTGAATGCAACACTTAGCCTTGAATGGAGACTTGAAATGATCAATTACTTGAAGGAATGCTTGAATGCTTGAATGCTTGAGTATAGTTTCCACGCTTGTACACATATGTCCTTCTTCTATTTCTCCTACCCAAATGGGAGAGAAAAATGGAGTTTATATACTTGCCAATTAGGGTTAATAGACTGATTTTCCCGACCTTAGGCCGACTAGGAAAGATAATTTTCCAAATTGCAAACAAAAAGGCCCGAAGTCCCATAGGAGACCGGGCCCAAAATAGGGCCAGGGACTAGGGCGCTGGGCACCATGGTCCTGGGGGACCAGGGCGCACCGTGGTCCTGAAGGACCAGGGCACTGGGCGCTCTAGTCCCACCTCCCGGGACAGCAGGGTGCAAAGGAGGTTCAGGCCAGGGTACAAGAAAATGCAGTTTTTGGTGTCGTGAGCAAGTTTCGGGGTCTCCATTCAGGTTGTGTGTTGCGTCGCCGTCGTGAAGACCAAAATGTAGTCGAAATTGCAAGTGTCGCAATTTTAGGACGCTACATTTAGCCCCCACTTTAGCGGCAGTATAAGCGTATGCTCATACTTCCGGTAAAGTACAAGGAAACAATATTGAAAAACTTTCACCACATCAAGGAGGCAAGATACACCAAGCCCCCAGTGGACTAAGGATCTTACGACTTCGATTGACAAAGTAAAAGGGAAGATCACGAGGGAGAACCATGACTGTCAGTAGTAAGGTTCCCTCACTATGAGTCATGCAAGAAAGATATCAAAAATTTTCAAGGCAAGGCTAAATTTGCCAAGAAATTTTCAAGTATCTTGAAAAGATATGAACGGGATGTATGCCCCCCTACGTTAAAGCGATCGCACATGCCTCACCGGGGGTGATTGCTTTAAGGTAGTGATACATATAAGAAATGAGAAAGGAGCACGTTATCACAAGGATTTAGCCCCCAAGTGTGAGATAAGCCCAAGGATAATAGACACAAAACACAAAGCACGAGGTGACTTCGCTTTCCTCGGGGTCAATATGCTATATGATAATTCATGTATATCATATGTATGTATGCATAATTGTTCTTCATTCCCCAATCAAGGAAGGTCACCTAGAAGAAGGGAACACATGTGTCTTTTGAGTCAACATGAGAGAGATCAAGAGATCTCAATGCTTTGCATCGTCCTCAAGTAGACAACACTAAGGACAACAAATAGAAGAATGAGAATAACACATAGAGGAAGTAACAAAAGAGAGGGGGAGAGAATCTGCTATGCTAATGAAACTAGTCTAGCACGTCATCTACCCCCCGATCTTGCTGATCAATGTTTCGGGAAGGTAGGGAACACGCTAGAGGAGGAACATCCAACACAGCAGATGGAGCTATCACAAGATCCAAACAAGGGCTATGTTCATATCCCAAGCCGTGGTGTTCTTGTCTAGGAGCTAGGATAAGTGCTTTAGAAAATTTGTTAGATAAATGGTTATCAATATCAACAAGTTCATATTCACTATCAGAATGAACAGGAGAAGTAGCATTTTCATCGTGAATAACATTTTCATCTATATCATCATCAAGATTTATAAAAATAGGATCTTTAACTCGCACAGGATCAAAACCATCATGCATCTTATGTTTAGGAGATTTCGGCTCAATCGTCAGCTGAGGAGAAAATGGAATAATGCTTGTTGAAGGTGTTTTTGGGGATTGCAAAGTTTGAAAAGCAGCTGCTTGAGCTCTAAGACGACGCTTTCGTCGGCGTTCACGTGCCGAATGATTTCGTCTAGTCTTAGTAGGAAGTTGCGAAGATTGAGGAGGAGGAATGTTCTCATCCTTATCACTTGGGTGTTTAGGTTGTGGTCTCTTAGGTTGAATAATAGGAGAAGAGGAAGGTCTCTTCTCTCTATAAAAGGAAGGAGGAGGAACTGCTCCATATAAAGGAGGAATTTTTGGTGTAGGAAGGAGACCAAGTCCATCATGACGAGGAGGTATAGGTCTACTCTTGGGAAGTTTATTAGATATAGGTATAGTCACATCCATAGGAATGGGTTGGGAATCTTCTTGAGGAAAGACATTAGTTTTATCTTTCAAAGGAAGAACTTCCTTCTCAAGAATGATAGGAATGTCAAGTTTGGGTGTTCTAGGTTCACTTAGAGATAGGATCATATCTTTTTTCCACTTTTGATAAGATTTGAAAAGATGATCACTTCGCGGAGGAAGAGATTGGAATTGTTTAGGCCAAAAATAATCAATAGGAACACTAGAGGTTCTTTCAGCTGGTTTAAAGAGACTATGATTGATAGTAACAACTTCACCATTATGGGGAAATTTCAAACACTTGTGAATAGGAGAAGCAATAGCTTTCATGGAAGATAGCCAAGGATAGCCTAGCTTCACACGAAATTGTTTGGATGATGGAATAATAGCAAAGTCCACATCAAGGGATTTGTTATGGACCTCAATAGGTAGTGTAATAGAACCAATTGCAGGAGAAGAAAATGCATCAAATAATTTCACAACCACATTTGTTTCATCATAGATCACTTGATTCAATTGCAAAGTAAAAAGAAACTCTTCAGTAATGACATTAACCATACAAGAAGGATCAATAAGCACTCCACGGCAAGGTGTATTTTTGACTTTTGCAACTATATATAAAGGACCATCAGGTGCCCTGATAGTTTCACTAGAATCAAAGGTGATGGAAGGTTCTTTAGGGATTTTCTGTTGTTCCACAAAGTTAATCACATTCGGAATCATAGACACGAGATCATCAGGTGAGACAAAGGAATCAGTAGTATCAATCGCATTAGAGGTATGAGAAGGCAATGGATCAGTAAAAATCTGAAGATTTTGGTTAGGAGGAGCTACAGATTTGTTGGCTTTATCATTCACTCCAGAAACAGAAATAGTATTATTATCAATCAAATCTTGAATTTTACCCTTTAAAGAAAAACATTTTTTAGTATCATGCCCAGGCTGACGATGAAATTGACAAAAAGATTTGTTATCAAAATAAGGTGAAGTAATCTTTGCAGGATCTATTTGCCTTATAGGAGGAAGAGTAAGCACATTTTGTTCCAATAACTTATTCATAATACTATGCAATGATTCATTCAAAGGAGTATACTTTCTTTCTTTCTTGAAAAACTTAGAAATAGGAGGCACACCTGATGCTGCATTCACATTGTTGTTGATGATGTTTTCATTGAATTTAATGGACTCTCTGTTTGGTTTAAACTTCCCAAATGGTTGTTGACTGCTATCACCCTTATCACTCGGAGCCATAGGATGTGATTGTTCCATTTGACTCACAGTCAGTTGATAATTGTGAAGAGTTGTGCACAACTGTTGGAAAGAAGTAAACTCAGAAAACAGGAGTTTTTCTCTAATGTCTTTTTGTAAATTAAAAATGAAGATTCTTTGAATATCATTGTCAGGCACTGGAAAAGAAATTTGAGCATACAAATGCTTATATCTACCAATGAAATCAGTCACTTTTTCTTTAACACCTTGTTTACAATGCATTAAATCAATCAAAGTAACTTTAGGACTTATATTGTTTTGAAATTGTTGAATGAAAGCATTTGCAAGTTGTTCGAAAGAAGTAATAGAATAGGAAGGCAACGAACAATACCATTGTAGGGCTTTGTCTCTTAATGTTCTAGTAAACAGTTTTGCAAGCAACCTTTGGTCATAAGCAAAATCAGTACATATTGTTTGAAAGGTCTTAACATGTGTTAGAGGATCACCCTTACCATTATAAAGCTCCAAATGTGGAATTTCAACATGTTTAGGGGGAATAGCTCGAACAATGTCAACAGAGAGTGGACTCGCAACATCAAATGTGGGCACACTAAACTTAGATTGATTCATAGAGGCAATTTGTTGCTGTAAAGAAGAGACTGTTTGTGCCAGATTGTTAATGGTCGCTTCAGTCGAAAAGTTCATATTAGACGTGTTAGATTGTGATGGATGTGTTATGTTATTGAAAGAAGGTAGAGAGTATGGTGGTGGGACACTATGATAGTTAATCATAGGAGATGATTGGAAAGGAGGAACACTACAAGGAGGAATGGAAGGGTTAAATGAATTGCCCCCTTGGGTCATGTTCATTTGTGGAGATATAAGAGGAACACTCACTGAAGGAATGAATGAAGAAGTTGGATTGAATGAAGGAAGAGGGTTGATTGAAGAAGAGGGATTGCCCCCATGACTGGTGATCATAGGAGGAATGTCTTGTGTTGAAGTAGTCATTATGTTTGATGTAAAAGTAGGTATACTAGCAATAGGAGTCGTCAAAGGAATAGAATGATTGACTTGAGTAGGAGGTTGTGTATAACCTAAAGTTTCGGCACAACTTTTCATAGGCATCACATTTGAATCCACAATGTGTGCAATACCACGCAAAATATCAATTCCATTCTTATCACTTTGAAGCATACGTTTTAGACCCTCAATTAAAGGAAGAGCTTGACTATCAGGGTATTCTTGAGACATCCACTGTCGAAAATCGTCAAATTGATTATCCAATTTCGAAAGTTGTTCTACAGAAACCTCATGGAGAGCTTCTTCATCATTAGGAGGATTAGAGGAATTACCCATGTCCTCGTTAAAAAGGCCATTCAAATTAGGTTCCATCTCCTCAGTAATTAAACCTTGGAAGGACTTAATTCTAAGGCTTCGTCTAACAGGAATAGTGTAAGTAGGACTTATTGTTGTAAAACTCATGCACTAAAGAAAGAGAGAAGATTTTGAATTTTAGAGGTAGCAAATTTCAGTAAAACCAGCCAATCTTCTAGATTTAAGCTGTTAAATACAATCAGGACAATCTCCCGAAATTTCAGAAAAAATGTCCGGGACCATGGCGCTCGGAGTGCACACGGTCCTCACAACTTTTTTCGAAATTTGCAAGGATGAAAGTTATGATGATTTTACAGCTAACCTGGAAAAATTAAGTGATTTTACGATCTGTAGATAGGCCAAATTAAAGTTGCAATCTCAAAATTGAACCCTACCAAGATTGTCGAAAAATGCAAAATTTGAATTTTGAAAAAGAGAGGGAAACTGAAATTTTGAATTTTATGATTTTAGAGGGAATACCAAAAGCAATGCAAGTTTTGAAATTTGAAAGTTGACTCAATTTCACGCAAAATTCAATTTTGAAAGCGGAGATTAAAGTTGTTGTAATTAAGCACTTAATTTCAAAAGTCACAAATTGCAAAAATTTGAATAAATCACTGAAATTTCGAATGAATGATAACACACTTTTCAGATTTAGGACTGTAAGAAACACAATTTTGACATGAATTTCGATTTCAACAATTTTTGAATGATTAGAAGCCTCAATCCAAGTAATCGCTAGACCAACTTTGACTGTAATTTTGAAGGTGTTAAAATTGATAAAATCAACCAAAATTCTGGATTTTAGCAGGAAAATATAGTAAGATCTAGCTCCCGAAATTTCGAAAAAAATGTCGGGGACGATGGCGCTCGGAGTGCACACGGTCCTCGCAACTTTTTTCCAAATTTTCAGGGATGAAAGATATTATGATTTTATTGCGGAATCCAAAGTTACAGCTAATTTGGAGATGTTTTGATCAGTGAAATTGTCGGACAAAGGTTGAATCAAGAGGGTTTCAAAAATTAGGGTTTTGACACTTAACCACTTAATTTTCAAAATTAAAGCACAAATATAAATTGATAATTTGTAATAGAAGGGCAGATCTGAAACAAGCATCAACAATTAAACATTTCACAAGTTTAATTACTTAAAAAGAAAATTTAGGGTTTTTATGCAATTAACCTCTAAAATTTTGCAAAAGATCAAACATGGAAATGTAATCAAAGAAGCCAATTTTCAGATCTAATCATGAATAATCAGAAAGGATGTTCACGTCAGGTTCACCAAAATGTAAAGCGGAAAATCGCGATCGAACCCTAGTTGCTCTCCCCTCTTCCAACTCCGAGGAGAGAGAAGGGAGATCACTAGGGTTGATGGTTTTCACTTGGGAGACTACATTCAAAAGAGGGGTTGAAACCCACAAGATCCAATCCCACACAAGGCAAAATTGGATGCTAAATGAGTTTCAAGGGTTAAGACAGCAAGGCTACCCTCTTTTGTAAAGAATGTTGATAGAAGAATTAAGCTAGGCATGCATAGAAAGTGAGAAAGATTCGCTTATAAACTGAGATAGGGATATAGGATGAAGCTGCGGACCTGGAATTAGTAGTAAAATGTCGATACGGCGCTGTCTTGCAAATTTGAGCAAAAGTTGTCGGGACGATGGCGCCCGGCGCCACGGTCCTCCGAAAAATCCGTGAAACGAAGGGGGATCTGTTCGTCTCTGCACAAAGATTCTAGATCTTCAATTTCAGCCGCGTACCTGCAACCTACACACAGAAAAGCAAAGACGATTGGGGGGTTAGGGATTAGGGGTTTGCCTTTAGGTCAAACCCCAGTTTTGGAATTAACCAAGAAATGAGAAATGCTGTAAATGTAAATGTATGTAATGTAAAACAAGTACTAGTACCTTGTTGTAAGGATGTTTGTATCCTTATGTGCGAAGGTATAGATGTTGTTGTTTGTTGTATGTTGTATGTAGTAATATGTGATCTCCTCTTCAATGGTTGAATCCTTGTCTTGAATGCAACACTTAGCCTTGAATGGAGACTTGAAATGATCAATTACTTGAAGGAATGCTTGAATGCTTGAATGCTTGAGTATAGTTTCCACGCTTGTACACATATGTCCTTCTTCTATTTCTCCTACCCAAATGGGAGAGAAAAATGGAGTTTATATACTTGCCAATTAGGGTTAATAGACTGATTTTCCCGACCTTAGGCCGACTAGGAAAGATAATTTTCCAAATTGCAAACAAAAAGGCCCGAAGTCCCATAGGAGACCGAGCCCAAAATAGGGCCAGGGACTAGGGCGCTGGGCGCCATGGTCCTGGGGGACCAGGGCGCTGGGCGCCCTGGTCATGAAGGACTAGGGCGCTAGGCGCTCTGGTCCCACCTCCCGGGACAGTAGGGTGCAAAGGAGGTTCAGGCCAGGGTGCAAGAAAATGCAGTTTTTGGTGTCGTGAGCAAGTTTCGGGGTCTCCATTCAGGTTGCGTGTTGCGTCGCCATCGTGAAGACCGAAATGCAGTCGAAATTGCAAGTGTCACAATTTTAGGACGCTACAGGTATGGAAGAGGAAGATCTAACGTACATACACCAGCCAATGTGCATATAAATTATAAAGAGAATAAATCATTCAAAGACAGATTTACAAAGGGGATACATATGATGGGGAACCACTGATTAGAACACATCAGAATAGTATTAAGCTACGGTGGTAGCATCCTTGACCTTGATGGTATGCGTGGGGATATACTTTTACTGTATGAAATAATGTTTCCATGCAGAGGTTAATATTAATGAAAATATTAACATAGAGTGCAACATATTTAATAAGGATATCAAGACAGCGGCAGACCAGATCTGACATGCTTCAAATCTGTCTGCCAATATCAGCCCCTAAACACATTACTAATTTGGATTGTTTTACATGGTAATAGTATAGTAATAATATAAAAGGATACTAGTAAATCCATAAATAATTGGCAATACTATATATATATATATATATATATATACACACACACACACACACTCAAATCAGTCAAGAGTAATATAATGATTTGTAAATATAGATATTGATATCTATTAATATAATAGTTATGGTTACATAATACTTTTAGAAATTACTTTGTAATATCACGTAATAGTTCATACAAATAATAATTAATAAATGTGTAAAGGATTTATATGAATCAGAATAAGATTGATTATTTAATATGGTAAGTTAGCAAGTGCTTGATAGACTAAAGAAAGATCACATATCATAGATTTGACTCGTGTAAGATAGACTTGATTCTTAATCAAGTTAGTTTAAGTCATTAGTATTTTGAAAATAGATTGATTATGGTTAAATTAGACCAAATCTGATTAGGGGACATTACAAATGTTGAAGATAGGTCTTAGGAGAATAAAGAGGATCTAAAGATGTAAGAATGTTGTTGTTTTCATATTGCTCCCCTTGATCAAGGGTATGTGTAGGAGAAGAAGATGGATCCATATTACTTTCCAATGCTTTCTCTCTTGTAGAAAGATCTTTGGGTAAAGCATTAGATCTCATTTTGTTCACACAAGATACCCTAGGAGAGGTACAAAGGTTAGGATCTCTAGGTTTAGGATCTACAAAAGTCTTAAGGTGATTAACATAGGAAATGCATGTTATTAACAACATCACCATAATGCAACATAAATGATACATGAAAGCTTTGAGATCTAATAATTTGGAAATCCTAACAACATAATATGACCAAGTGCTATGCAGAAAGAGAAGCAACAGAAAATTGAAGAAACTCTTATCCGACACATGATAAATATATGCAAAAATTAATGTAATCACATGTGAAAGAGCAAGTAAATCCAATTTATTAATTGCCATTAAAAGTCTCGTAATTGAAATCTAAATTTGCTAGAAAAATAGATCTAAAATTAGGACCTTTTATGAAAATTAATTTTAAGATGTGAATTTGATGTATTTTGAATTTGTGCTTGACCTTAGAGAGTGATGAAATTGATAAAGTACACTGATTTTGTAGATCTGAGCAGAAAAATACAGTCAATTCTGTCTTCCGAAATTTCAGGAAAAAAGTCGAGGACCGTGGTGGGAACGCACACGGTTCGACCAATTTTTTTTGAAATTTTCAGGGATGATAGAGATTATGATTTTAATGCGGAATCCAAAAAACAACCGATTTGGAGATGTCTAGATCGGTCAAAATTGCAGTCAAAGGTCCAAAATAGAAGAATCTTAAAAATCAGGGTTTTATGATTTAATTGCTAAATTTTCAGAATAAAGAAATAGATTTGAATTGGTATTTTGAAATAGAAATCAAATCTGAAATAAGCAATTAAAATTTTACACGTCACAAGCTTAATTTGCTCAAAATGAAAAATTAGGGTTTTTATGCAATTAACCTCTAAAATTTACAAATAGATCAAACTTGAAAATGAAAATTTGAAATTCAAATTGCAATTAATCAGATCTAAGAATGAGAAATCATAATTAATGTGTAAGACATCGGTTCACCAAAATGTAAAGTGGAAAATTGGATCCTAGTGACTCCCCACCTAGGAGAGAGAAAGGAAGCCACTAGGATGATTTTCACTTGGGAGGAACTTTACATTCAAAAGAGGGGTTGAATCCACTAGATCCAAATCCAAGAGAGACAAGGATCTGAACACTAAGTGGATTGCAATTGGTTGATGTGTGATTTTGTAAATGAGAAAGTTGACTTGTTGACTATGTGGAAAAGAGAGAGAAAATGAGTGAAATGAGGTGCTACTAGTTCGGGATCGTGTTGTAACTTCGGATCTAAGCTAATTAAACTGATGTGGATCTGCCCTGCAAATTTGGAGAAAAGTCGTCGGGACAGTGGCGGGAATGTACATGGTCCGCCACAAAATCCACGAAACTTAAAGGGCTCTTTCGTCTCTGCAAATGAAGCCCAAACCTGCAATTACAGTTGTGCACCTGCAACCTACACAAGAAAGAGAAGAAAAGGGGGTTGTGGATAGGGGTTTACCTTAGTCAAACCCCGGTTGAGGAATCAACCTAGAAATAAAGTAATTGCAAATGCTTGAATGTAAACAATGGAGATGTATACCTTGTAGATCTGCAACTTGTTGATGATGATTGCTTTGCTTCTTGAATGTAACCACAAATGTTGTATGAAATGGCATGCAACATGAAAAAACCCTAACACACACATGCTTTCAAATGAATGTTATAATGTTGCTTCAATGGATGAATGAAGAAGACTTGAATGCTTGATGATGACCTTGAAATCTTGTATCTTCTCCTTATGCTCTCTATCTCTTATCCTCTGTTATCCGTCTATGTGCTATCCGTCTGTCATCCATCCTTGAATGGGGGTATTTAATTCCCTTTTATACATGCCTCGAGGATTAATCAACCGTCGAAGGCCGACAAAGAGGAATAACAAACCCCAAAGACAAGAAGTGCATAGGAGATCGGGCAACCCACACATAGGACCACCCTAGGAAGTGGGGACATGGGCGTCACACCACTATCCTAGGTGGACAAGGGTGATACGCTCCTGTCTAAGGGGGGATAGGGGTGCCACACCCCTGTCCTACCCTATTTCGGGGCCCAGACAGGGTCTAGAACAAATACAAGACATGAAGGAGGAAGGGAGAAAGTTTGGAAATACAGAAATAGGTCCTGGTTAAGGAAGGGGATGTCATCGCCAAGATGAGGACCCCAAATAGGTCCTGGACTTAGGGGTCGCAATTTTATGACACTACAGGAGCAGGATCAAATTTGGCTTTCTTGCTTCACTGGGCTCCACCGGACTGCGGCTTGCTCACCACTCTTGCAAATTCACCTTTCTTCTTTACCTTGCCTGCTTCCTCCTCAGACTCTGTCTCAAAGGCCACTAGAGACACAACAACATAAATCCTCTTGGGCTTCTCCATTTGTTTTAATACACCTTTTCTGGATGGGCTAGGTCCTGAAGAAGTACCACCGGAGGAGGGGCAGGCTTGGTCTTCTTTGGTTTGACCTTGGAGGGAACCAAATCAACCTTAGGCTTCTAGGTTTCCTGTTTGGACTCCTTTAGTGCATGTTTTTCTCTTGCCTGCTTCACCTCCTCTTGAGTAAATCCCATCTGTACTGCTACTTCCTCAGCTATCTTTGTAACCTTCCTTTTCGTAGCAGGTGCAGTGAATTGTCTATGCAATTCAAAGTCTTTCTCCTTGAATGTTCCAAATCTCCCTTATTTAGGATGAACCATTTGACTCAATAAGTGTTGAGCATATGCCTCAAGAGTGATAGAGTCAACTTCATACCCCATGGGAATGATCCACACTATCCTAGGCTCTACCGCTTCCATTTGACATTAATCTTTATCTACCATGAAGCATATGGTTTGTTGATACTTCTCAACAATCTCTTTAGGGATTCTCTCTTTGTTTTTCATTCCAGCTTGGAAAGATTTGAAGTATCCCCATAGAGAAGATATTCTCATTGTGGCATCACCTATTCCCCATAATCCCTCTTTGATTTGCATAGCCATCAGTCTATCATAGGCCCATTGGACCTTTCCTTCTACACCGGGTATCTCATTCAGGAAATATAAGGCCAAGCAAATAAGAAGAGTTCCATATTTGAAAGTGTGCTTCTTATCTTGCTTAATCTTCTTCAAATTGTTTATCAAACTCATTCAGGAGGACTGTACATAGATCATACCTCATATCATTCTTCAACATCTGATGTGCAGAGTAAATGGCAGTTCTGGAGATGGAGTTGTGTTTGTTGGACTGGCAAAATTTGTAACTGACCACCATTGATGCAAACTTCACATCATGCTCCATAATGTCATTTATGGTCATTGCTCTGCTATCAAACTTGGAACCAGTAGTGGTTATCATTGTGTTATTCAACACCTTCCTCAGGTCAAGTACTTCACCAGTTTCATTGAGGCATATCACGACTCGAATCGCCTATTTGGTTATCTTGTGAGGCCTGTCAAGCCATATAAACTCATCATGAACTCGACTGAGAATGTACCAGATCCACTCTGCTTCATTGAACATAGAAAATGGATGAACTACGAAAAACCCTTGTCCTAAAGTACCTTGTACTCTAGTTTGAGGTTTCCCAAACTGTTCGCCAATTGTTTTTTATACAGGTTCAACATGTTTGCATTACCAAGCTCCTCAAGATCACAGTGTATGTATGCCCTAATATCTTCATTGTGAATCTCGTCGTAGGGTATCAAATAAAATGCACCTTCCAGATCATCTTCAACAGACTTGAAAGGGTTTTTCTTGAATATAGGTCTAGCCCTATCCTTAATCTCCACAACCAATGGGCTAGCAATTCTAGAAGCTGAAGCCATTATGAACTTAGGGTTTGCAGAAATAGATAGTTTGAACAAATAAACACCTTGATTCACAATCAGGCACTGAAATTCACTTTAGAGTCGCTGAAATCACCAAATAGCTTTTCTCTCCTTCTCTGCACTATTTGCTTGATCGCATTGTGACAAATGAAGTTTTGATATGCATTTTTATCTTTCGAAAACCTAATTCTTCATTGCAATAAATGTTACAACCAGTTACCATGATTTACATAGAGTCGCCTACCGGAGCACCAAATATTCTATAAAACTTCTGGATAACATATTCACATCTAATCTAAGCCTTCTGCAACCTTCCAGAATTGATTGCAGATCACCGAAGAGGGGGTTCTTATAATATGCATGAAAAGTTCCCCCTAAGGCATAAAGCCCTAGTTACCAGATGAAGATCTTGCACCAGATTCAAGTGCAGATCCATTTTCTGCTTTGGATTCATCTTTGCTAACCCACATCTTCTCATGTTTGTCTCTGATCTCTTCTACCCTCACCTTTCCCTTCTCATCTGATTTGTTCTTTTCTACCAGAACACTGTTCTTGCTTCTCCAGTACTTTGCAATGTGACCGGTTTTGTTACAGGCACAACAAACAACATTCCTTTGCACAGGTTTGAAGTTCATTTGATTTGGTCTCATCCTGCACTGGTTAGAGATATGTCCAAACATCCCACAAGCATAACACCTCTTGTTTTTGAAGTTATTCATTACTTCTCTACACATTTGACTTGTGACCAAAATTATTGCATATGAAGCACTGACCGATAAAGGTAGAAACATTACTCATGTTGTTCATTCCATTATTCATCCTACTTCTGCATTGATTCGTCATATGACCGAATTTGTTGCAAGTAAAGCATGTACCATTGAATTTATGAGCATTAGGTTGTCTTACTAGAGGATTATTTCTCTTCTTCTGATCAGGTTTGCATTGCTTTGTCCAGATCTGGAGGATTCACCTTTCTCAAATCCAAGTCCTCGCATGTCCTTTCCATGTCTCTAAATTTCCAGCATCTCATCAAGCCTTGTTGAGCTAGCTTTGAATTTGTCTTTGTAGTCATTAGCAGTAGAAAGTTCATCCCTTAAGGCAACAATCTATCTTTCAAGTTCTTGACCATTATTCCTTGACTATGTCAACTCAAGCTTCAACTGAACATTCTCATAGGTAAGCCTGAAGCATTCGTCTTCTATTTCCTTCAATGATTGTGCCAGATTCTCTTTATTTTCTTCCGGTCCTCAATCTTCTTAGTCAGCCTCATCACAACGGGTTGCATCTCATTCTTCAAGGCATCATTCTCTCTCTCAAGCTTGTCACATTCATCAGCTTTACCCTAATTTTCTATGATTTGATTTTCTTTCTCCTTCAGATTGTCCATCAATTATTTCCTTTTGTCTCTTGATGTGCTCACTTGATCCTTCAATTCATTAATGAAATCATCAACAACATTCAGGTTTCTCTTCAAGGAAATGATTTCATTTCTTGTTGCATCAAGATCCTCAAGTGCCACATTGAGTTGTCTTTGAAAACCGAAATCCATTGAGTCAATCTCTTAGACCTTCCTCAAGCGGTTAAGTTTCCTCAGAGGAACTAGGCTCTGATACCAATTGTTGGAATCAAGGATCACTGAGAGGGGGGGTGAATCAATGATCTACCGCTTAGCATATTTTCAAACGTAAACTTTAAACCACATGAAGCATATCAATGAAATTGAAATGCAGAAACAAAGAACAAACAAGCACAAAAGCATAACACCGAATTTTTAAGTGGAAAATGGGAAAAAACCACAGTGGGATTTGAACCCACATTATTATTCTACTATGAGCAGTAGCAAAATAATACTACAATATGGGGAATGCACATGCATTTAAGCACACTACCTAGAGCTCACTACTCAAATACAATAAGGGCTACAACCTCAGAAGGCTCACTGCCTTATTGATTGGTTAGAATAATGGATTACAGAAAAATAAACTCTGAAATAGCATCTACAATGCTTGGATGAGTTTCGGTTAAGTGCCAAATATACTGACTGGGTTACATCTACTGATCTACTTTGTTCTGCCATGTTCACTGTCTCAGTCAACTACCGGATCAAGAATGCGGACGTGAAACTGCGCCAAAATGAATTCTCAATCACCACTCACTCACATACAATCATACCATTCACCAAAAAGATCGTCTACACCAAACTTATATACCGACAATCACAAAATAGGTCATTTACCATGTCGGCCTGCTAGAGTAACATGGGTCTCATGTTGGCTTGACCAAATCACCAAAGATAAATGTAGATCACCAAAACAATAATAAAGTGATGTTTCTATGTCGGCCCAATCATCCCAAACATGATTCAATATGCACCGCAATCACCGAAAATCTTTTGGACCCAAAATTGCTTTGTTCATCCTGGAATACTAGTTAACTGGCTACCGGTTAACATCCACTTCTGGTTAAGAAAAATTATGGCTACCAAATCAAATCTCCATGAAGAGTTTCCATCAATGACAACCCTAAACCAATAATAAACCATCATAAGCCACCAGATGAGTTTCAATTGCCAACAGAAGCCCCCTCTCGATAAAAAAGAGTATGCCCCCCAACCCCCCCCCCCAAAGAATATAGAGAGAAATAAAGAATGAACTAAGAAGTCCCTCCAAAAGAGGACACCTGTTGCACCCCAAGAAAAGATCTCAAATGAATGAACTTGATCTCATGAAGGGGTTTGTGAAGATGTCTATAGTCTGATATGATGTCTGATAGTATTGAAGATCAAGAACCTTCTCATGAATCAACTCCCGAATGTAGTGCATGTGAATCTCAATGTGCTTGGTCTGTTTATGATGGACCAGTTTGTGAGAAATCTGAATGGCACTCTGGTTTTCACAAAAGATGACTGTAGGATTTCAAAAGGGAATGCCAAACTCAGTGATAATATGCTAAATCCATATGGCCTCAGTGGTAGCATTAACTACTTTGTGATACTCAGCCTCAGTAGATGAAAGAGCAATAGAAGATTGCTTCTTGCTCGACCAAGAAATTGGATCAGAACCAAGAGAAGCAATACCCTAAAGTAGACATGCGATCGTGAGAATCACTAGCCCAATCCGAATATGTATATCCCACCAAGTCAATATCCACACCCGCTACATAGTGAATCCCATAACTATGAGTGCCCTATACATAGTGAAGAATACGTTTAGTTGTCTTCCAATGTAGCTCATGTGGCTTCTGCATGAACTTGGAGAACAAGCCCATAACATATGAAATATCATGCCTCGTGTGAGTCAAATATATGAGGCTTCCAACCAATTGGCAATACAAGGTAGCATCCACCAAGGGTGAAGAACAAGAAGCCTCAAGTTTGACTCCTAACAAAAATGGAGTCGGTGCAGGTTTACAGTTAGCCATGCAAAGTCGGCAGAGCATATCAAGAGTGTACTTAAGATTTCCAATGAAGATACCAGAAAGTGATCGAGTGATCTCAATCCCTAGGAAGTAGTGGAGTGGGCTTAAGTCAGACATCAAGAAACGATCATGAAGGGTAGTTTTGACTACCTTGATACTCTCACTTTCCTTGTTCTCTACCTTGTTCTTCTTGCATATGAAGGATCACTGACCCAATCACTAGCTAACTCCAATGTTTGATGAGCCCAAAGAGGCCCAATATTTGGAGAATGAGGAGAATCAACAACCTTTGAATGATGACTAAGAGAGGAGGAAGATGAATCCTCATCATCATCATCCGAAGTGGAGGAAGAAGACTCCTCAAAAGGATCAAGAGAATTAAAACCCTTAGAAGAGCTATCATCATGAAGTCACAATGTCTCCATAAGAATTAAATATGGAGAAGTGGCAGAAGAAGAATTGGAGGTATCCTCCTCAAAACAAACACTCCTCTCAATGAAAAGCTCATGTGTGGTAGGATGGAGAAGACTGTAGCCTTTCACACCATCTAGATACCCAACAAATATCCAAGGCTTTCTCTATAGATCCATATCCTTGCATTTCTCTGCTAGAATGTGGGCCCATGCGGGAGACCCAAACACTCGAAAGTGTTTGAGTGTGGGTTTCCGACCAGTCCAAGATTGAAAAGGAGTTATCCCATTCACAGCTCGATGAGGAACTCAATTCCGTATATAACATGCATAGTTGATGGCCTCTGTCCAATACTTAGGTGCGAATGATCTGGAGTGAATCATACAATTAGTCATTTCCTTCAAGGACCAATTCTTATGTTCTGCAACTCCATTTTGTTGTGGAGTGTAGGGAACTGTGTGTTGAAGATCAATGCCTTCTGAGACATAAAATTGCTCAAAAATCTGCTTGATATATTCCCCCCATTATCGGTGCACAAAACCTTGATTATTTTCCCTAATTGTTTCTCTGCAAAGGCTTTGAATTCCTGAAAAGACTCAAAGACTTCAGACATTTATTTGAGAAAATATACAAAGGTGTACTGAGAAAAACCATCAATGAATGCCAAGATTTATTTGGCTCTATTAAAAGAAGAATGTGGAAATTGTCTTGCCAAATCACTGTGTACTAGATCCAAAAGTTTTGTGGATCTCCATGCTTTGCCTTTATCAAATTTTTCTTCAGAATGCTTTCCAAGAATGGATCCTTGACAAACTCCATCACAAATAGTAGGGTGCTAGTAGGTTTATTAATTAAGTAGGCATGTGTAGTATAGAATCGTGGGTGCCCAGGGATAGGAGGTACTAAAATTGAATAGAAGGCAACCCTATAACCATGTCATGCTGATTAAGCTGCTGCAAGTAACAATAATTCAAGTGGCCAAACCACTGATGCCACAAATTACTCACCTCATCTGAGTGAGTGAGAAATGCAAGTGAAGGAGAATTAGGATTAAAGTGAGAAAAGTGATATAGTCTGTATTGATGACCTACTTTTCCCACTGCAATTATAGACCCATTGTGCATCTCACTTATTACCACTATGTTTGGAGTGAACTCAACCTGCTTGCCAGAGCCAGTGTGAGTGATCTGATAGACGGATAGGAGATTAGTTGACAAAGATGGAACACAAAGGACATCCTGAAATGTTCCTTCGCCCACATCAATAGACCATCTCCCATGCACTTCAACAGGAGTGTCATCACTCAATAGAATAGATGGTAGAGAACACCTCTCTAAGGAGGATGCCCCCTTTTAGTCTCAAGAGGAGTAACAATTTTGTCAAAGTTTATGTTTGACTAAGAGATGGGGAAAGGGGGCATTTGCTCAGATTCCTTTTCTTCTAACATAACTTGATCAACAAGCTCCTCTATTAGAGAGTCTTGAGATTTTGTATAACACTTAGTAACGAAATTTAGCAAATCTGTCTCTGAAGTTTTATTCAATTTGAGAAAAACCATCAATGAATGCCAAGACTTATTTGGCCCTATTAAAGAAGAATGTGGAAATTGTCCTGCCAAATCACTGTGTACTAGATCCAAAAGTTTTGTGGATCTCCATGCTTTGCCTTTATCAAATTTTTCTACGGGATGCTTTCCAAGAATGCATCCTTGACAAACTCCATCACAAAATTGAATAGAAGGCAACCCTATAACCATGTCATGTTGATTAAGCTGCTGCAAGTAATGATAAATCAAGTGGCCAAACCACTGATGCCACAAATTACTCACCTCATCTGAGTGAGTGAGAAATGCAAGTGAAGGATAATTAGGAATAAAGTGAGAAAAGTGATATAGTCTGTATTGATGCCATACTTTTCCCACTGCAATTATAGACCCATTGTGCATCTCACTTATTACCATTATGTTTGGAGTGAACTCAACCCGCTTGTCAGAGCCAATGTGAGTGATCTGATAGACGGATAAGAGATTAGTTGACAAAGATGGAACACAAAGGACATCCTGAAATTTTCCTTTGCCCACATCAATAGACCATCTCCCATGCACTTCAACAGGAGTGTCATCACTCAATAGAATAGATGGCAGAGAACACTTCTCTAAGGAGGATGCCCCCTTTTAGTCTCAAGAGGAGTAACAATTTTGTCAAAGTTTATGTTTGACTGAGAGATGGGGAAAGGGGGCATTTGCTCAGATTCCTTTTCTTCTAACATAACTTGATCAACAAGCTCCTCTATTAGAGAGTCTTGAGATTTTGTATAACACTTAGTAACGAAATTTAGCAAATCTGCCTCTGAAGTTTTATTCAATTTGAGAAAAACCATCAATGAATGCCAAGACTTATTTGGCCCTATTAAAGAAGAATGTGGAAATTGTCCTGCCAAATCACTGTGTACTAGATCCAAAAGTTTTGTGGATCTCCATGCTTTGCCTTTATCAAATTTTTCTACGGGATGCTTTCCAAGAATGCATCCTTGACAAACTCCATCACAAAATTGAATAGAAGGCAACCCTATAACCATGTCATGTTGATTAAGCTGCTGCAAGTAATGATAAATCAAGTGGCCAAACCACTGATGCCACAAATTACTCACCTCATCTGAGTGAGTGAGAAATGCAAGTGAAGGATAATTAGGAATAAAGTGAGAAAAGTGATATAGTCTGTATTGATGACATACTTTTCCCACTGCAATTATAGACCCATTGTGCATCTCACTTATTACCACTATGTTTGGAGTGAACTCAACCCGCTTGTTAGAGCCAGTGTGAGTGATCTGATAGACGGATAAGAGATTAGTTGACAAAGATGGAACACAAAGGACATCCTGAAATGTTCCTTCGCCCACATCAATAGACCATCTCCCATGCACTTCAACAGGAGTGTCATCACTCAATAGAATAGATGGCAGAGAACACTTCTCTAAGGAGGATGCCCCCTTTTAGTCTCAAGAGGAGTAACAATTTTGTCAAAGTTTATGTTTGACTGAGAGATGGGGAAAGGTGGCATTTGCTCAGATTCCTTTTCTTCTAACATAACTTGATCAACAAGCTCCTCTATTAGAGAGTCTTGAGATTCTGTATAACACTTAGTAACAAAATTTAGCAAATCCGCCTCTGAAGATTTATTCAATTTGAGAGGGATAGATTTGAGATCCAATGGTGGTTTAGATGATTGACCACAAGATGCATGTCTACAAGTTGCTTTTGAAGCATGTTCAACCTGATTTTGAGAGTCATTTTCTTGGGTCTTTTCTACCGAATGCTCTGATGCAATTTTATCAAGACCAAACCCAACCAATCTCTGGTAATCAATATTTTGGTTCTCCAAGTCTATTTGAAGATGAATCATTATCACTGTGTTTATCAGTCTCAAGGTTTTCCTCCTAAGGGAACAAGAACAATCTACTAGAATGAACTTGAGCTTGAGGGTTTTGTTGCAATTGGGGCACTTTATCATTATCCAGGATCCCATCTTTCTCAATAAATGCTACTAAATTTTTAGATCTATATGGCGACACATGGGTTAGTGGAGGTAAAACTAGGAGCCCATTGTTAGTTTCCAAAGTTTTTATTTCGTCTTCCAGACAAAAGACTTTTCTTGTGTTAACTGTAGGAGAGGGATGCCTTCTTCTGATAACTTGATTGTTGTGTTTATCATTTTTAAAATTTCTCTTCTGAAGGTCCTTATCCACTTGCAGTTTTGAAGCTAAGACCGAATATCATGCTAAAGAGTATTATCTTTCACCTTGACCTGGGAAGGAATAACATCAAATTGTATCTTTTTACCATTTTTCATCACCTGCAATGTGAGGGGAAAAGGGCTGGCGAGAGAAGATAATTTGGCGGAGATTTTTGTGTCCACTTTGATTTTCCCATTGTTATACTAGTTTTTGTCCATAACCAATGACTGATGCTAGAGTTCAAAGGTTGAGTGGAGTTTAATCAACTTGGGAGAAAGATCTAGATTTTCTTCCAAGACACATATCTTAACCAATTGTAATTCATTAATATAGGCATATTTGTGATGTTGGTAGGATCCAAAAGACTCCTCAATTTTCCTTAGGATTAAGGGGTCTGTGAATTCTAGATTACAATATTGTTATTTGCATGTCAAATGATAAATTGTTATAAAACAATCTTATAGACTTAATCATACAAATTGATAAACATGATATTGAAATATAAAAATTAACGAGTTTTCCATTTACTAATCTCAAAACAACATTTCCAAAAAATATAACAACCTAGATCACCAATTGTAAGTTATTATTATAATATTGACATCCTTTTTCACAAATAATAAACTGTCATATATATTTTATGAAACAAAATTAGGAGATAAAATTTAAAAGGAGAGATTTGTATGGCATATTCAATAATTAGATTAACCCAATAAACTAATTAAAAGGTATAACCGAAACATTATTATCCCCCATTTCAAAATTAGAGAAATTTGACAAAAGAATTTAAGAGTAGAACCAAGTAAAAAATTTCATGAAAGCATACTAATCCAAGAGAGATACATTATGTTTTATTCGTCTACTTTCTTTCTTCAAATGTACAACATTGTAAATGAAAGAAGAAGTCCTTAATTTTATCTTGTAGTGGAAAATTCTCCACTCTTTGGGAGAAACTATTTTGGCAAAATGTGACTTGACTGAGGTTGTGGATCTTGGTGATGTTATTTGCTACAACCGTCTCCATCTTCCTCCTCCACAAGGATAGCTTATGAGAAATAGATGTAGATACCCTATTCAGAAGATAATTAGGGTGGGGAGGTGGAGCCCTCCTCCGCAGGGCATTCTCAAAATCGAGATAGCTTGGGGACTGTTCGGTTTATTTTTTCTGTTTACAAAGGTCATCATACTCATAATTTGATGGAGGCTCTTGCTATTTTATATGATGTGGATCGTGCTTGTTCACTTGGATGGAGCAAGCTAGTTTGTGAATCAAATTCGCAGGTGATAGTGTATTTGTTGAGCCGGCAACATTCTGCAGATGTTAGTTGGCAGTTAGTTTTGGTTGTTAACCAGATTCCTAATTTGTGTGCGTCTTTGGATTCTGTTACTTTCACACATATCCCTCAGGAGTGGAACAGGTAGTGGATTGTCTTGCCAAATGGGCTTCTGATAAAATGCTAAACTGGAATATTGTGGATAAGGGTCAGTTACCCTTGGGTTTGTCACAACAGTTAGATCACTTAGTGGAACTTGGTAGGGTTGTTTGATGCCCCTCTTTGTATTTCTTCTTGTTTGAATAAATTTTAACCCCTCTTATTTTCAACGGATAAAAAAATATTAAGTTTCATTAAAATATTTAATTAGGAAATCTAATCCTTGTTTGGGTCTTGTGTTATTAGGAACCCTCTACTTAAGTTGCTTTAAAATAACTTTAGTTTTACCCTTTCATTAAATATAAAGTGCCATTATTTAATACTTAAATCATTTTCTATTAAATAGAATTGTATGCGGGAAAAGTGGGGCGATGAAACTTAAAATGTGAAAATTAAAGCTCAAATAGGCCTGTCCACACACCCACAGGACTTCTTGGTGCAAGTTATGGAGTCATGAAGAATGACTCAACTTCCCAAGGATGGTTCCGTGGTTCTATATCTCACAAGGTCTCTCAAGCCAATGCCTTTGCTCTCAGATCACTGAGCAAAGTGGCTTAGGGATGACAAATGCAAGAACGAGGGATGCTTATGATTGATTTGGTTATGAAAATGTATCCTATCTATGCATGATTCAGAAATACAATAAACTAGATTATAAGATGACAAGATTAGTAGCAATACTATCCTAACATAATATACTAGTTCATGAGTTAAGCTAATGATAAAGGAAATAGTCTAAAATGCTTATTAGATTAATTCCTATTACAAAGAGAAGCTAGATGTGTTAATAAAATTGAGCATAAATGAGATACTAAAGCTTGCATGGATCCTTAAAATGGAGGAATGAGAGCTCTATTTATAGTGAAAATAGGGCAATGGATGGTCAGGATTGAAAGAGTTAATCAAGGGTCAAGTTTGAAAGTTGTCAATCCATGTTTTCAATTTTCACCAAAGAAATGGCGACAATTGTCAACATAAGGCTGGTTGAGAGGAGATGTAAGAAGCATTAAATGCTTGAGAAGACCTCATGGTTACCCTAGGAGGTAAGGGTTAAGGTTAGGTTAGGGTTATCCATTGGATAAAGCTTTTACCCAAGGGGTAAACTCTTGTGCAAAGGTTAAAGGAATAACCATGGTCAAAGCAATAAATGCTTGATGAGACCCTTGGGTTAGATGGAGGTTGAGTTAGGCAAAAAGTCTCTAACCATGCCACTAGGGGTTAGTTAACCATTAATGGTTTGAAGACTTTGGGGAAAAATTTGTAAGAATCCTTCCAAATTTGGGGGCATTCAACAAGTTAGCTTGTTGAATGGATAAATGCTTTAATGCCTTTTGAAGACTTTACTCCAAATTTGAGAAGTGACCTCCTCAAATTTAGGGAAAGGGGATAATGGATGGGTTTAGGTTGATGGATGGGTTTAGGAGACAAGCGGGAGATGTAGGAAAATGCAAGTGGGTGAGAGAAAATATAATTAATTAAAATAAATTGCTTTATTTCAATTTGGTTGCAAGTTGGAGATTTAAATAAATCAGATTTATTTAATTGGGGTAAACTATATAATTAAATGGGAATTTAATTAAAAGTATAGAGAAGGGTTTTAATTAAATAAAATAATTTATTCAATTAAATGATGCAAAAAGGGCTTAAGTAAATTTAACTAAATAAATTGAATAATTTACTTAATTAAATAAAGGAGGAATGAGAATAAAATGAACATAAAATATTCATTTAGGAATATGGTCATTTTTATACATCTACATTTTGCCCCTCTTTGAAGTGACATGTGTACACATGTTGATTCAAAGAAAATGATGTGTCGTCATGATTTGGTTGTGATCAGTGTGATGTCTTGCCGAGATGTTCATGTCATGCCCCAAATTTGATAAACGATGTTGATAATGATGTTGATAATGCCCCCTCGAGAGATGAATCAAAATTTTTGAAAATTTGATTTGATTTAGATAAATTTGATAAATTTTATTGCATTGTACAATTTCATCTGTGTTGAATGTGGTAATTTGATTCATCTCCCGATATTGCCATTTGGTAGGGTTGTAGGAGATATCGCGAGCAATTTTACGCGTCCCTCCATGTAACCCTAATTTTGATTTACCCTATATAAACGACAAAAGTGATTTCTCTTGTCTCATTTGTGCTTGTTGACTTTGGAGAAAGTGATTTTTGGAGAGAAGTCAACATGCCGGTTTCGTATTCTTCTCATCGATTCGAGTGCATTAGGAGGTATTAGAGGCCTACCGCATATGGAGCACCAGTAAGACAACCCTTTTGACCCCTTTTGGATTTTTTATTTTGTCATTTTTGAGCATGTTTTTTATTTTGTCATGCGGATTTCACGTTTTAGCGCATTGGGGTCAAAGCATAGCGCATACGATAAATTTCATGGCGCGTAGGTTTTAAAGAATTAGGGTAGTGTCCGAAAGGTTTTGGGTAGCGCATCGCTAGGTTAGGATAGCGAGTAGGATTAGTTTAGTGCACCGAGGTCACAGGGTAGCGCAGAGAGTAAAATAGGTAGCGCATAGGAGACACCTAGCGCATAGGGTTTCTAGGGGGTCACATGGTAGGTCTAGATAGCGCGTAGGTATGACCTAGCGCATAGGGATAAATACACAATGCAAAAGCCGGATAGAATAGCGCATAGGGTAGTTTTAGTGCTTGGGGTAGGTTAGGTGGTGCATTGGAAGAAAAGGGTAGCACATAGGTTTCGACTAGTGCATAGGGTAGATTGGGTAGCGCTTGGCAAGGACAGGGTAGCGCATGATAAGCAGTGTAGCGCATAGATAAAATAGTTTAGCGCATAAGCGGAAAAATTTGGGTAAAGTAGGATTTTGGATGAAGAAAGATAGGTAAATTTTTGCCAGTTTTGCTAGGATAGGGGCAAATTGTCAGTCTGCGTGTCTGTTGTCATTGTTTTGATAAGTTTGTCCAATATGAGTTGTGATATAACTTGATTTGATTTGCAATTTTTCAAGTTGATATAGATTTGATGTAAATTTGATATGAATGTGGAGCTTGAGTTGTTTTACAAGCTGCATTGATTGTGGAACTTGAGTTGTTTTACAAGTTGATATAGATGTGAAACTTGAGTTGTATTACAAGTTGATTTGATTGTAGAACTTGAGTTGTTTTACAAGTTGATATGGATGTGAAACTTGAGTTGTGTTTCAAGATGATATGATGAGATATGAAAATGGATTGATATGATGTGTAACTTGATTAGATTTTCAAAGTTTCAAGTTTTGATATGAATTTGATTTTGGTATCTATGTTGTGAGGAGGAAACCGATATTGGACTTGTTTCACTTTTTGATAGGAGCATCTTGGAGTTACTTCTTGGAGATGGCGAGCACTACGTCTCATGATGCTTGTGGTCCCAAATGCCTCGTGGTGGCTAGAGCCTTAGCAATCAAAAGGCTAAAAGATGATGACTAGCTTGGTAGATTGTGTGGATATGGTTTTTGGCATCTTTCTATGCTTTTTGTAATGAATTAATAGTTTTATGCTATAAAAAGATAGGGATCGTTTGTATCACCATTTTGCTAAAACGGTGATAGATATGGTAATATATATATGTATATGCCTCCAATTTTGTGGCATGGAGGATAATGTTTGGGGTGGGCATAGTGATACGTATGATGAAATGGGGTATTAGTGCAGGGGAGTAGAACTGCAAGTGAAGGAAGCTAATGAATTACATTATACTCATTTTTCTTAGTAATATAAGGGTGTTGCCCCATAGCAATAATTTATCTACCAAAAAAAATGTAAGGATATCTTTGTAAAATGAAAATTAATTATTCTGATTAAAAGGAAACTCATTTCATATAGCATAGGTATATGTTAGATCTTGTTTTATAATGAAAATGATTGATGCTTTTCTACATTAAGTTAGATGAAGGTTCTCATTGAAATTTTATTGTGTTTAAGCATTTATTTATTCTTTTTAAACCTAAAGTATTCACTAATTATAGTGGCATAATTAACTTATTATTTCACTATATTAAATTTAGTCTTTAATTTGGTGAATTAATTATTGTTTCATTATGGTCTCATCTTGTTGACCTTCACTTGTCATATAGTCAACCATTAAGATTATTGTAGAGCAATTATCCCATATAGGTGGTATGTTGCACACCTAACACTGGTAGGATGCTTATGTCGTGAGGGTGTGTATAAGAGGATTCTTACACCCAAATGTGTTTCTCCATCTTGGCTTTTAAGTGGCAAGCCAATAATGGCATTGTACATGTTTTGACTAAGCACAAATAGATTGTTCTGTAGCTTTAATTATTTTACCTTAATTTGTCAAAAAAATATTGGGTTGTGTCATTGTTCATTGGTATAAAAGGTGGGCACAACATATGAGCATGAATAAAAGAGTTGCACATTATTTTAAATTAAATTAACTCAATATGACTAGTGTAGACACCTAAAAGTTCATATCATCATTAGTTTCATATCAGCTTCATATCAACAAAATCATATCAACTTTTCATATCAAATCATTTTTTTCATATCCAGGGAATCAAACCGACAACTTTGGCAATAGCATCATATCGCAAAATTTTGACGACAAATTGAGCGTTTTCTTTGAATCAACATGTGGTCACACGTTAACTCAAAGAGGGGCAAAATGTAGACACCTAAAAGTTGCACAACAAATTAAGTGAATTTTATTCATTTAATTATCCTTAATTCTTTTAATTAATTAAATTAAGATTTAATTATATCCTATTCTTCTATTTGCCCATTAATCAAATTAAAGATTTGATTAATATTTCCATTCTTCTATCTATTCTATTTTTAATTAAATTCACATTTAATTAAAATCCCCCTTCTAGCCATTTTTAATTTACATTTAATTAAAACCACCCACTTGCAAAATCAAAAATCACATTTAAATAAATCAATATTTATTTAAATCTATCAAATGCAAGTTGCAACCAAAATTAAAATAAATTTATTTTATTTTAAATTCCTTTCTCCCACCCACTTGCAAAATCCTACATCTCCCATTTACCTCTTAAACCTCTTCTAGAGCCTTCTAGATTCTTCTAATCCCATCTTAATTAACCTAATCCATCTCTTAAACATTTGCACATTCCTTAAGAGAAGTCACTTCTCAAAAATGTCTCAAAGTCTTTGAAATGCATTAAAGGCTTTATATCCTCAACAAGTTAACCTTTAAAGTCTTCCAAACCATTAATGGTTAGCTCAACCCTTCCCACATGGTTAGAGACTTTCTTTCTAACTTAACCCTCATCTAATCCAAGGTTCTCATCAAACACTTATGGCTTTGACCCTAGTTATCCTATTAACCCTTGCACAAGAGTTTACCCCTTGGGTAAAAGCTTTATCCAATGGATAACCCTAACCTAACCTTAACCCTTGTTAGGATTCCCAAAGATACTGAGAGGGGGGGGTGAATCAGTATCTGACCAATAAAAGAATTTTCTTGAATTGTAACATGAAAAGCATTTCAAAACTGTGTACCGATAAACAAAAATTAATGCAGTAAATAAGAACAACAACCATAACATGAAAAGCACACCATAACACAATATTTTTAATGAGGAAACTTGGTGTGGGAAAAACCTTGGTGGGATTTGTGACCCACAATATTCGCTTACTGGCCAATAAAGGAATATTAATGTTTACAATAGGGGTCTGCACATGCAGGAAGGCCAAGTGCCTAGAGCTCACTACTCAATTACAAAATGAAGTCTCACTGACTTACAAAATTGGATTATACAAATCCAATGTCTTGTACTGCTTCAGATCAACATCTACTATGCCAGATTCAGTACTGGTTTAAGCTCTGCAATATACATAAACCCTTATCCCAATAATTCGCACATTAGATCTGCTATACTCTTTTCATTGTTCGCTTCCTAAATGATCTACAATGTTCTCATACTTATATGAGTCATATTACAATTCGCCATGTCGGCTTACAAATATTTTACAATTAATTACAAAGTATAATTACACAAAATTCATGTCGGCCATGGTGCCGGTAATCTTCCTTTTCGGTGTCGGTGATCTGTATGCCGGTGTGGAGTCTGTCCATGCCAGTGCCTGCCGGTATCCTATGATTGTAAAGTTGTCATCAATGACAATACCTTTAATTGCCTACAATTTCTCATTGGAGTGTGCATTTGCCAACAATCTCCCCCTTTGGCATTGATGGCAACACTCATGAGAAAAATCAAAACTGTATATCCAAAAGTGTTTTGCCAAAATTGTCTTACCAAAACTGTGTGCTCCCCCTGAGCTGATGATCTCTTTCTTCTAATCATTTTTCTCATCTCCACTACTCCCCCTTTGACATCAATGACAAAGGTTGTCATTCACTATCAGTGGAGTGTGGTTCCTACACTAGATCCTTGTAACTGGTGGGTTACAATCTGGAAAAGATTTGCTAATACAAAATTTTGACTGTCACTGAATCTTTTGTTATCATTTAATGCCGCTTCTGTTCTCTGAACTGTACCGGTGAGTATGTGCATTTTCTCTTGCAGTGTCTTAAGTCTGGGAACTAGAGCCTGAGAAATTTCTTTCCGCAAAGAAATGAGGTAATCTAGTTTAGGACCTAGTTTGCATTTTAAGTTCTTTGCCTTAGCCTTTATCTTTTCTTTATCATTTTCTAACTTCTCAGTTTTCTCTTCAAGATCTACAATGTTCTTTTCAATTTCCAAAAATGAATCTGATGTTCCTATTAAGTTGTCAGCAATATTGTTGATTTCATCTTGTGCTTTGGTGATCTCTGAATCTATGTCCTCTGTCAAAATATTAGTTTTACAGGTATCTCTGTATAGTTTCTTAAAATCCAAAATAGTTTCTCCTAGTGCCAGTAATAAGGTTTCCATTTTCTCCTTATTCTTCTTCACTGTTTCCTCAAAGAATTTTTCTTTCTCCTTATTCATTCTCTCTTTGAATGTGTCTTCATTTATCTGATCAACTGTCAAAATGTTACCGGTGATATATTTAGACAATGTGTCTAGTTGACCTAAAGAATCTTTATTGTCCAAAATGCACTTGGGTGCTATCAATTTAAGAATAGGAATTGTGTCATCAATAGCCTTGTAGGCTTGTGCATTACACTCAGTGATCTTCTTAATAGAATCTAATAATACTTATGTCACGTTCGTTGGTCTGAACTCTGTCATTGAAGTACCAGATGTCTGCCCAACTGTTTTCACAATCTCCATGCTGTCGGTTGTAGTAATAACTTTTCTTGTTTCGACCTCTGGTAGGTCAGTTTGTGTTTGTATTTCTACTAGCAAAGGTTTTAGACTTTTCAGCTATTGCCGGTGGCACTATCTCTGCATGAACCTGTACCTCAACCTGTTTCAGTTCCTGTTTCTCAGAGGTTTTCTTTGTGCTCTCATCTGCCGGTTTTTTTGATGAAGTCTCAATATGCACTTCTACACCGTCCATTGCCCATTTTCCTGATTGTTTCTCAGTTTTATCTACCGGTGCTTTTGATGGTTTCCCAGTGGTGTCCTCTGTCGGAGTAGGTTTTTATGTGCTTATATTTACAGTATCACTAACCTCAATCTCAACATTTGAAGCTGGTGACTTAGTAGCCACATCTTTCTTCTTATCCTCAGTGGTCTCTTTGTCCACCACAATGTTTACCTCTTGGGTGTCTATATTCATAGTGTACAAAATTTCTGACTCAGGATTTGTATCCTCTTGACGAGTCTCCATACTCTCTGTAGCCGGTTGATTGTCAGTAGTATGTGCTGGTGGAGTATCAGAATGAGGCAGGGGTGAGTTATCAGTTATCTTAAGGTTTGGAGGTCCACCTACCTTACCTTTCCCCTTATCCCTGTCCTTTTGATAGACTCTGACAGTCTTAGGTCTTTTAAGTTCTTCCCGTTTTTCCTTTTCAACAAAGAATATGTCTCATTGATCCGCAGTTTCTTCAGAAATTTTATTCATTCTTCTTGCCATAAGTGCAACATGTCAGTGACCAGTTGAAAATACTGTCCGGTTGGCCTCACTGATTAATTGATCTATCTCTTCAGTGGAGTTCACTGGGTGAACTGCAAGCAATTTTTCAATTTTTATTTTTTTATCTAACTCAACAATAGCTACCCTTCTAGCTTCTAGTCTCCTATATAAATCATTGGGTATTTCATCAACAATCTCCATCAAAAATTTCTTGTATATGTCCAAGTGTATAATTACACTACTCTCTACGCTCTCTTTATCATCAACAAAAAGTGTGTTATACAACTTGCTAATATTTTTCAATTTTTCATCTTCTGTTATTTCATTTAGAAGTTTATCCAGTGGAGCAATAACCTGTTTTACCTTCTTTTTCTTTGGAGTTAACTTCTTAAATGGAGGTCTAACTGCCTGTTGCTTTTGTCTAGTTCTTCTAGGTGTGGGTGAGGGTACCGGTGAGGGTTTTCATTTCCTTTCTACCCTTTTGAATACCGCTGGTATATCACTTTTAGAAGAAGTTTCAATCGGTGAAAGATGAGCTTCCGGTTGAAGTCCTTCTAGCTCACTTTCTTTGATACTAGTTTGCTTCAATACATCTTCCTTAATAGCTTTAGCTTGTCTAGTTCCCTTCCTCGCTGTTTGTTTAACTTTCTTAACTCTTTTCTTAGACTGAATGCCACTTTCAATTGTTTCTGCATTTCCAAAGACTTTCTCAGATGGTTCCTTTGGTGCTTCAAGGAGGGCTTTTGCATAAGTTTCAATGATGTTATCATCTGTTTCATATCCCATTTCAGTTACCCAGATAGTCCTAGGGACAACTGCCTCCATCCAGATTTCATCTTTCTTAATTACAAAACATATTTCCTTTTGATATTTATCTATAGTTGCCTGAGACAGCCTTATTCTTGTCTTCATTCGAGTCTTTAGTGCTTGAAAATATTCATTTATATTTTTCTCTCTGTTTTCTCTCATGTTGTTTAATGTGTCCAATAGTTGCTTTCCTACCGATATATCAAAGCCAAAGTCTTTTCTTCCAATATCGGGTACTTCCTTAGTAATGTACAACATCAAACATACAAACAAATTTTCAAATTTGAAAGTTCCTTTCTTATCTCCTTTGATCTTCTTCAAATTGTCTATCAATTCATCTTTAAGCCATTCACAGATGTCAATCTTAGCATTGTTGTTCACTAAGTCATAAGCACTTTTAATACACAAGCTAGATACTAAGTTTAATCTATTAGCATGTGTGGCTTTATAGCCAAGGATCATACTGACAAATCTAACATTTATGTCCTTTACACCATTGACTCTAAGTGATCTCTTATCAAATATTGCGTCGGTTAGGTCCATTACTATGTCATTAGAGACCTTTTTAGTTATGTCAAGCCTACTTCCGATGGAAGGTAACCCTGTTACTGCCTTAACTGCTTCTTTGGTGATCTTATGGATGGAATCCAACCAAAAGAATTCGCCATGCACTCTGCTTAGCACAATCCTTATAACATCCTTGGGAAAATCCTAGATACTAAGGATTTCAGTAAAACCTAGGGTTTCCACTATCTTATGTTCTGGTTTGATATTGCCATTTACATCACAAATCATAGTCCTATACATGTTCTTGATTTTATCATCTTCTAATTCCTCTATGTGACAATGTATGTATATCCTAGGATCTTTAGCATATACTACTCATTTAGGAATTTGAGAGAATGCACCTAGGGTATCATCTTTCTTCGCTATTTCGGGAACAAGTTTGAATACGGGTCTAGGGCGCTTGATAACCTCAATCACAGCAGGGTTTGCTATAAATTCAGGAACAAAGGAGGATGCCATGGTTATAAATACCTCAATCTACTTTAGGTATGTGTGCTTGAATGACTTGCTTTCTTCTCACTATGGATGCCCATGCTCAGAATTTTCGCGCTCTCGGAGATTTGAATGCTCGGTGAATGAAAAAGGAGCCAAAACACTTACTTTATAATGTTATTTTCTCCAACTACCACATTTAATGCTTGTCAGTTAAGTCACAACTTAACTCATCTGTCGGTAAAGAAGTAATTCAACTTCTCACCATCAACTGAGGGTATATTAGCATGTTTTTCAATTTGTTGCCAAACCCCCAAAGGATTTTCCTTCAGTTAGATGAAGAGTCTCTTGTCAATGGAGTGTTACTCTGTTCTGTCAGTGGAGGAGTATTCCCATCAACATTCTAATCTGACTTTTTGATCCATTGTTTTGAGAATTCTTGCTTTACCTCTTCAACTTTTTCTTTACCTTTCAAGCTGGGTCCTTTATTATTTGTCGGTGATGCCTTACTTCTACAAAATTTAGCAATATGTCCGATCTTGTTACAAGCATAACATGTCACATTGTTTTTCTGGATAACTTTCTCATATCCTATGTCGGTATGTGTTCTGTATTGATTAGATAAGTGTCCAAATTTTCCACAAACATAACATCTTACATTCATTCTGCAATTTTATGAATTATGACCAATTTTGTTGCATTTCGAACATTGACCGGTGGGTGTATTAGTGTTCTGATAGTTTCTAGATCTACACTGATTTGCTCTATGACCATACTTGTTACAGTTAAAGCATTTCCCATTTAATTTGTAAGCATTAGGTTGTCTTACCGGTTTGCTATGATCATGTTTGTTTGCAGTACTGGAGCTTTTACCAATTTAAAAGCCAAGGCCATTTGTATCACCATTAGGTTTTTGATTTTTCAACATGTCATCAAGTTCCTCTGAACTTTTCTTGAATTTATCCTTGTGTTGATTTGCAGTAGCCAATTCATTTTCCAAGAAATCCTTTTGTCTCATAAGTTCAGTTTTATCATGTTCTAAGTGAATTAGATATGTCTTTAGCATATCTTTCATATGACTGAGTCTTAGATTTTCATTTGCAGCATCATTGATTCTTCTAGTCAAGTCATCTTCATTCTTCTTTCTATCTTCAATTTCTTTACAAAATCTCAGTCACATCCAACATCTCATTTTTCGTTGTACCAATTTCTTGTCTCAGCTTGTTTACCAAATCATTGAGAGTTTCCTTTTCATCTTCATCATTCTGCATCTTTTCACAAAGTTCTCTTCTTTTGTTCCTTGTAATAGTGAAATTTTCTTGAAGTCCTTGAATGATATCCTGTGCAGCCTTCAGATCATCTTCAAGTTTGATATTCTTCACTTTTCTGCATCATAGTCTGAAAGAGTTGTTTCCAATTGCTTTTTCAAGTTTTCCATCTCTATTGGTGTCAAGATCTTCCTCAAGCTGTTAGGCTTTTGAAAATAGAGGACCAAGCTTTGATACCAATTGTTAGGATTCCCAAAGATACTGAGAGGGGGGGGGTGAATCAATATCTGACCGGTAAAAGAATTTTCTTGAACTGTAACATGAAAAGAATTTCAAAACTGTGTACCAGTAAACAAAAATTAATGCAGTAAATAAGAACAACAAACATAACATGAAAAACACACCATAACACAATATTTTTAACGAGGAAACCCGGTGTGGGAAAAACCTCGGTGGGATTTGTGACCTACAATATTCGCTTACTGGCCAATAAGGGAATATTATTGTTTACAATAGGAGCCTGCACATGCAGGAAGGCCAAGTGCCTAGAGCTCACTGCTCAGTTACAAAATGAAGTCTCACTGACTTACAAAATTGGATTATACAGATCCAATGTCATGTACTGCTTCAGATCAACATTTACTATGCCGGATTCAGTACCGGTTTAAGCTCTGCAATATACATAAACCCTTATCCCAATAATTCGCACATTAGGTCTGCTATACTCTTTTCATTCTTCACTTCCTAAATGATCTACAATGATCTCATACTTATATGAGTCATATTACAATTCGCCATGTCGGCTTACAAAGATTTTACAATTAATTACAAAGTATAATTACACAAAATTCATGTTGGCCATGGTGTCGGTAATCTTTCTTTTTGGTGTCGGTGATCTGTATGTCGGTGTGGAGTCTGCCGGTATCCTATGATTGCAAGGTTGCCATCAATGACAATACCTTCAATCACCTACAATTTCTCATTGGAGTGTGCATTTGCCAACAACACTTACCTCATAAGGTAACTTTCACGTCTTCTCAGGCATTTAATGCCTCTTACATCTCCTCCCAAGCAACCTCTTGCTGACAATTGTCACCATTTCATTGGTGAAAATTGTAAACATGGATTGATAACTTTCAATCCTAGCTCTTGTTGAGATTATTCAATTTCAACCCTCCATTGCCCTATTTTCCCTATAAATAGAGCTCTCATTCTTCGTTTTGAATATCCAAGTCTTTGTGCATCAAACTTATAGTCTCATTTCATCAAGCATTATTAACCTCTCTTTAATAATAGTAATTAGATCATTTAGTTCTATTTAGTAATATCATGTTAGCTTCATTTTATATGCTAGTATTAATATCATCTTAACATCATTTTCATGCTAGTTAGCTTCATATCAATATCTTGCATCCTACCATCATCTAGTTTCATATCTAAATCATCACTAAGATCTTAGTTGTATTTCCATTTTGATTTTAGAATCATCATTTGAATCTCGTTCTCTAGGTTGTCATCTTGAGGATCAAGTGCTCTTCCAAGTGAAGGCCACCTTGAATCTTAGAGATCTTTAGAGATAGAGGAGCATGGAACAATTTTAAAGAGTTTAGATTTATTCAACTTGTTTTGTTTTGATTTCTAATTCTAATGCAATGTTTCATGTGTGTGTTTGAAGTATTCTTCTTTATTGCGGGCCGATACCACATTTCAGGATACAACTAGATTTGATCGATTGGGGAGTTAACTAAGTGCATGAGTGAGTGAAGTGGATTTGAGTGGCAAATGAGACTAAGAGTGACTTTGAGTGCACTGATTAGAGTAAGTCAACTAAATGAGGTGGACATTAATATTAAATTAATTCATTAATAAAATATTGTGTGGATAATTTATTAATCAAGTGGATAAATGTGTATAATTATAAATAATTCAATGGAACAAAAAATGAATAATTGATTTATTAAATGGATAAATAATAGTAGACAAAAATTTAATTAAATAACTAAGGGGTTATTTCATTAAATTATTAGGTATTAGGTGATAATGTGTACCCTAGGTGATAAGTTGATGATGCGTGATGAATTAAATGAAATAGTGACCTAGGAGATGGATGAACAAATTAGGTGGTGATTGGACAAAATAAATGATTAGTGGATTAGCTCCTAAGAGACAAGCAGACGACAAGATTAATGGAATAAGTTAGTGATGTAAGTGAAATGGTAAATCAAGGGGTGTGGTGCAATGATTAGATGAAATTTAGTGGAAACTGGAACCTAGGAGATGGACAAACGACATGGATGAATGAGTGAATGATGTGAGTATTGGATGAACTGATGTGCAAGTGAAGTTGAGCTTTTTTAGGTGTCTATAAAATGATCCAATTTAAATTTGGAAAAGAGAAGTGATTTTTCCATTTAAAAAAATCCTTAGTTTCCACCAGTGGTAAAGACAACCGTCATGGAAAAAACATAACCAATGCAATGAATGCATAATCACCTCTCTATTAGAAGCAGACAATTCTTTAAAGTTGGAGCAAGCAAAGATATAAAATAGAAAGTCAACTTTTCAACTTTTATCTTCCTAGGGGATTCTACTAGATTACTCCAACATGGGCAGCAATTATGAGAAAAATAGTACATTTTTTACAGAGGAGAATTAAATGTTATACCTCTAAGAAAGAGATGCTAGTATTGATAGGTTTGATAGAGGTTGTGAAACTCTTTGTACCTATATAGCCTAAGCAATACATTCTAGTAGAGAGCAATTGCTCCTACTGATGACATTTTTCACCCCTAATAAGGGTTCTCCCATTAAAACCTTGTGTTGTTTTGCATTTTACATTCATTTGTTGTCAACAATCTAATTCCTCCAATTCCTACTATCATGTGGAAATCCAAGTAGCACAGTGGCGTCATTATTTTAATTCCCTAGTTTCTAACCATATTAAGGGGAAATCAAGGGTCGCTGAATGCTATTCCTTAGATGGTTGTAACACCCTATGGGTGCAAGGTCTATAGGCTAGGCCAATTAACCATTTCACGAGTGCTAGGTTGTTTGGCAACTCCCAAGCAAGATTGGAAGAAACAAAGACATAACGCAATCCAGAGAAGTCATAGTTCATTTTCCTCTTGCTAGAGTTTCAAACATTCGCTTAATGCAATCCTTTTGGTTTGAAATTTGTAAACATAAGTTCTTTAAATTGTCATAAATTATTAAATTTTCGCTATGTAATTTTAAAAAAATGCCCTCATATTTCCATTCAACAAAATTTCTTTTGAAGTACACATCAGATGAGTTTAAACTGGACTCCACTTTACTCTGAACATTTCTGCCACTTATGACAGCCCACACTTTGCAACCAATCTTCTTCGTTGTATCTGCAGCCTAAGGAATTCACCTTCTACATTTCTCTTCAATTTTGCTGCTGTTGACAAGTTAATTCATATGACTGATTTCTCTTCAATTTTATCCGATCTTCTCTTTGAGGATCCCATGCATGACGAAAATGTGGCAAAATTAGTGCCTAGGCTGTATTGATGTTTTAACTTATTATTCTATAGACTTGATTAGAACTACTGTATGAGAACTTTCTGCCATATCGACCTTAGATAGACACATTATTTGGTTGTGGAGTAGAGAGAAGGTTCTGTCTCCAACATTCTCTGTAGATGAAGAAGAATTTGTCTAGTGCCAAGATTTGCTCATACCACATATTTTTATTATAAAATGTAAGATTGGTCAATGAAATCATATTAAGTTCCTTCTTTGTAGAAATAATCTAAACAGATAATGCTACAATATGTTACATCATTATTGATCAGTTTCAGAGGATGATGAAAGATTTTCAGGATGAGCAATCTATGGTACAATGCATTGTGCTGTGCCATTAAAAAAATCAAATCTTCAATGGACAAGTGAACTGCAACAGCTGTCATCCTGACTATAATGACTACAATTATATGCATACATAATGGTTTATTTCAACAACAGTCATTCTACTGGCACAACATGCATATGCATCTGGCCATTTGTGAAGAAAATATTAACCTGAAAACAGTTGGACCAGAGTCATCAATATGAAAGGCAAAAGAAACACAAAAGTTGTCAGCAACACTTGACACTCTCTATGTCTGTCCTAAAGAAATGTGCCATCATCAAACGCACTTAATGATGATGGCTGCCTTTCCAATATACGTCCAGCATTGAATGTATAATGAGGATAAATGTTATGTGATAATAATTCATTCTAGTGATTCTTTTGGCCACAACTTCTTCCAGGTTAAAACCTCTTCCTCTGTAATTAACTTCCGAATGCCTCCATAAAATCCTTCAACCTCAGTTCCTGCTTCATGATGATATCTTCTATTGATTGGTGCACGTCTCCATCGAGAACCATGGGTATATTGATTGAACTCCAGCCACACAGTATCTGCAAAAGGAAGTTCTATCAAATTCTAAAGAATTTAAAGATAACTTGAAAAGTCAATTCACTTACAATTGAGGGCAGTGAATCCTGCTTTTATCTAAACCATCTAAATCATATACTGCCAATTCAAAAGAGGTAAATCATTTGAATCCAGAGTAATTAATCAAAGTCAGATTTATCAGGCAGGCTCACATGCACATACATATGCAAAATTTAAAAGATCTAATTTGGAATTCATTGGTCACATATATCATAACAAGTACAACAAGTGTTTGCTTTAGTAAGCTTTTATAGTCTTTGTAGCACCTTAAAATAAAATCAACCAGCAATCAGTAGTTTCATAAAACCATTATTGCAGAAGAAATAGCTCAGCAGTAAGCAAAAGTATTTGTAAAAGAGAAATCCGAGGGCCAAAATAACAAGACGGGTGAAGAGCACTTGCAAAAGAGGCATATAGATCAGCTCCAACATAGAACCTGCAAACTCCATCAGATAGTCTCTAAGTTGTCAAATTGGGTACATAGGACGGGAAATTGTCGCAGAGAATGAAGACCAAAATTACAAGGAAGACCTAAAGCTTTCTTGTTTTTTTATAAATAGCAAATCGTAGGAGTATGATTGCTAGCATGTTTGGAATTGCACCTCAACATGATATTATTGAAGGTAACGATGTTACAATAGATGAAAAGGAAACTTCAAATTTCTTGAGGTTAATGTTATTGATTTCTAACTTGAGAAAGGAATAAAAGCTAGTTTATTGACTGCTGTTAGACAGACTAAGATTGGAAAGGAAGTCGCTCTAACAGCAGTCAATAATCTAGCTTTTATTCCTTTCTCAAGATAGAGATCAGTAATACTAACCTCAGGAAATTTAAAGTTTCCCTTTTCATCTATTGTAACATCTTTATCTTCAATAATATCATGTAGAGGCACAATTCTAGACATGCTAGCATTCATGCTTTACGACTTGGCATTTATAAAATACAAGAAAGTTTTAGATCTTACTTGTAATGATCTAATACCAATTTACAATGGAGAGACTACAATATAAAAGCTTGAGCCATATGACAAACTGAGAACAGCCTATGCAAGTTGATTTCTCATATTCTCAGGTCACATGGGAGCGCAAGGATAGAGGATACTCTTAACTTGCTTTGAGACTCTTAACTATTGATCCTATCTTCATACAAGACACAAACTTCATACAACTCTTGATGCCTCAAATGAGCTCACAAGGCCTCTATTTATAACATTTGGGGGCCAAGGTGTAGATTAAAGTGGTAGATGGATTACTAGTAGATGTAAGTGATAGCTTTTGATGAATGGTAGATGTGAGTAGTAGATGGTAGTACTGGTAGATATGTGTGGTATATGGTAGTATCGGTAGATATGAGTGGTAGATGAAGAAAAGTAGATGGAATTTTCGGAAGATAGTAAAAGTGGAGTGGTAGGTGATGGTACATACTTTTAGAATATTGTCATAGTGGAGTATGTACTTTGGTATGATGTAAGCTCATTATGGCAAAATACAACCTAATTAGATATTAATATCATCTCATAATATTAATACTAGAAGACATATTTGTCGAGTATATATTAACATTTATTTAAACCTAGATGGAATTTTCGAAAGATAGTAAAAGTGGAGTGGTAGGTGATGGTACATACTTTTAGAATATTGTCATAGTGGAGTACGTACTTTGGTATGATGTAAGCTCATTATGGCAAAATACAACCTAATTAGATATTAATATCATCTCATAATATTAATACTAGAAGACGAATATTTGTCCAGTAAATATTAACATTTATTTAAACCTCATGACCCATTATTTATTTCTTATCACTTTTAATATAATTGAAAAGTGAGAAGATCCACTTAACACCCGCAAGTGGCAACAAGGATATTGCTTTTTACACAGGTGTGCATCTTGTTGTCAGGGCTTAACATGGCTAACATCATGGCTTTTTTGACAAGGTTGCATCCTGTTGTCAAATTTTAGCGTGGCTGCCATCACGACACTGACAAATCCATGTGCTAGTTAAAGACATGCCATGCAAGGCATAAAATTCTAAAGCTAAAAACATATTTATCTAGATTGCAAGTAAGAATATCGCACCAAATGGATGAAAATGTCAGTCCTTGCTTTATTTAATATTATAGCACTCATTCTATATTATTATTTTATACATTTATGTACAGATTCCCTCCATGCTATTGCACTGTCATCCTCGGTCTAATGTCCAGTTCTTCCATCATTCTAAGGAAATGGAGCAAAGGAGGGTATTCCTTTCCATGAATTTGGGAAAGTCACTCGGAGCAACATCATCTATCAAAAAAAGTCACTTTGAGCACTATGTTGATGTACCAAAGGAGGGTATTCCTTTCCATGAATTTGGGAAAGTCACTCGGAGCAACATCATCTATAAAAAAGGTCACTTTGAGCAATATGTTGATGTAGAGCATCTGGGTCAATAGGTAATCTTGCGTTGCCAAAAAAATTTTCAGGTTAGCTTTCAAGGTTAGTCCAGGTTTGGTTTAGGTTTGGGTTGTGTTTTAGTTGGTCTTTGCTAATTTTCTTCGAGAGGAATTTTCGAGTTCTATTCAACCAAGTGAGGAGTCCATCATGTAGAGGCCCAAATGGGTATCTCCAATTTCAATTTGCTGAAAACTAGAGGTTTGGCCTCTATCAAGAACAGGTTGTGGAACAACTGGTTTGGCAAACCTTGAGAGCCACTAGTAGGTTTTGGTTCCCATTAAAAGCTCTGATGAAAGGTACCATGGAGAGGTGATTGACATTTCAAAGTGTTCAAAGAACACATGGAACCCCAATAAAATAGAATAGTTCCTAGTGCCCTCAACAACATTGACTACACTTTACAATTCTTCGTGGAGTTCCTAATTCTTGGTTCCTATTCGAATGGGAATCCCTAACAAGTTGAATAGGTTTCTTTTAAGCATTTTCGAAGAAATGAAGTGGTTCTAGGAGGGGTCAAAATCCCGACATAAATAAGCAAAGAAGGATATTGAGTAGTTCTTAATGAATTAGGAACCCCTAACAATGGTTCCTACTTATCATCGAGCCCAACAACAAAGAAACCCCCAAAAAGAAAGGAATGTGGGATTCTAAGGATTCCCAAACTCTTGACGAGAAGGAATCACAGGGTTCTAAGGAATTTTGAAATCCTTGATGAAGCAGAGATTCACATAGTTCCCATCCAAGTGGGAGCCCCTAATGAGGTAAGGCCAAAGACATTTTGAAGGTTGGTTCACGGGTTCTTGAAATTGCCAAAATGGTGAAATCCTATAAGAGCCTTTGTTGGAAAGTTCTTAGGTTCATAAACTCATCAAAGTGCTGAATCACAAGTTCTACAAACTAAGAAGTTGTTAAAGGAGAAGGACTAAGGGAACCCATGGATTGTGAAGGTTAAAATGGCTGATGACTTTATATTTGTTGGTTTGTAGGGAAAATCGAATAGATGGTTTGAAGTGATGGTTGATCTATCTTCTTGGAATGGTTGAATTGCCATGCATGAAAGGTATATAAAGGGAAAATTGATTTTCTTGAGGGGTCTTTGGCCAACCAAGAAGAGGGTTTTTGGAAGTTGTAAGAGAGGAGTGGGGAATAGAGAGAGTAAATGAATGAGCAAATAACCACCATGAACATGAGAAACCACTATATACAAAAAATGGAGAAAAGAGCACCATGAATAGGAGGAGTTGCTGGTGAAGAGTGGTGACGGAGAAGAGGCAAATTTTTGTACTATAGCATAATAATGATTGAAATTTGAATTTGACATCAACAAAATAAAGATGGAAATGTGTTGTTTATTGAATATGTGCTACTATTGTGTGTTGTTGGTTGCATGACTAGGCAATGTGATAAGACCCCTTGGTCTCGTTTGTGTCAAATGTTCTTTGTGTTTCTCATAGATCTCAAAATCTAGCCCAACATGTTAGCAACCCATAGTTATTCTTAAAAAGAAAACCTTTGTTTTAGGGAACAAATGAGGTTGTTATAATATGTTTACATTGAAAGACTTTGCACTAAGTTATAGACACCATTGCTTCACTACATCCAGGATGGCTAACATCTCTTCCTCATAAGTCTACTTGACAAAATTCTTGTCTTCAAGTGTCTAAATTCAAAAGCAATGGGTCACCATTCTTACAACAAGGCAACATAGGTGCCTTGGTCTATGTAAACAAATGTCTTCTTGAAGTCTAAGGTGCCCAAACTGAATAGAAATAAATGACTTAAGGTGTTTAAAAGATTGAGTGCATCCAACTAGGCAAAAAAAATCTAAAAAACAGCCAACATGGGGTGCTACTTGTTGGAACTTTAGTGTGTTATTCAACTGCAGAGTTTCTAGTGAAGTTCTTGGTGAGATAAGATGAAGAGATTGTTCTAGTTCATGTTAAGTGTTTGATTACAGACAGGTAAATAGCTATAGAGTTAGTTGCGGTGAGTTGTGATGAATGTTACAGTTTAGCATTGAGTGGCTTGTCTAAGTCTAATGTTGTTATGGCTGCAACTGCATGAAATTTGGAGGAGAACTCACAATTTCATCTTTGTCTAAGTTATTGGATTGTGTATGACAATGTAAGTGCAACATGCGGCATTGTTGGAGTCCATTTAGTGAAGGCTAGGTGCATGGTGATGTTTTCTGGAATGGTCATAGGTATTGCAAGCAACTAGAAGCAATTAGGGGTTGGTGTTTAATTGTAGTGCAAGAAGGGAGATATACACAATTCAGGTATAGATGGTCAACAACCTTTGACCATGTGTGAGTGGTAGCAACTACTAATATGAGATGATTATCGATGTGGAGAAGTCATGTTTGATATAATGTGTGGTATGCTAATGTCATGGTATGGTAATGTTTTGGTTGCAAAGTTGTTGGGATTCTATATAACAATTAGATAGTTGAGATGGTTGGAATTGCATGAGAACATCTTAGCAACTATATTACTTGCCTGTATGGATGGAATAAGGTTCAAATGATGGTCGCTGTTGGTGTAATAAACCTAATTTGTAGTAACCCTAGGGTTTTACTTTAACAAAAATTTCAAATTCTGATCGCAAACTATAACTCAGGAAATTAACATACAAAACATGTAATTGTTGATGAATGCACAATGTAATGAACAATTGGGAATTCAATGGTAAAGTAGAAAATGATTTCTAACTTCAGATCTTACAAATCATGCATCTATATAAGGCGATCTGCTTGTTTGAACAATGTGACACTTACTTTTTATCAAACCCTTCTCTTTTTCTGAGTTAGGAAGTGACTGTAGGGTTCTCTGCTCATTGAAATGTAAGGTTGGGTTGCTATGCACTTGTGCAAGTGATTGATTTCTTCCCAGATGCCATGTTAACTCAGATTTAAGATGTGCCAATGGAATGGACAGTGGTGTAGGGGGGAGAGGGGGAGGGGAGCCTACAGCCTGTCACCACCTATTTCCCTCTCCTGTGATGGTCCAGGCACTTAAAAGACTATGGAACGACTACCTTATTGACTGTAAACTTCAATTGTGTTTGAGATCTGCTCGCGTAAAATCTGCTTAGTTACCTTGGGGTGTGGAACCCGTAGGAAGTAGACAGTCAGTAATTTTCTGATTATATACACATTGCATCAGAATATTAAATCTGTTAATAATTTTTGAAACACAGTGTAAATCAGATGATATTTATATAACAATAAGGAAATTAAATACAACTTAATTCCACATATAACTATAATAAATTCACCTACTGTATAGCAGGAACAGTAAGCATAAAAATTCGAATAACTGTATTTTGACTTAAGCCACCCGTCCTAGGCTAGAACCATTTTGTCCTTTGACCCAAGCTACGCTAAGGCATGGAAATCAACCCGTTCTAGGCTAGAACCATCTTGTCCTTTGACTTAGACAGCCTGTTCTAGGCTAGAACCATTTCGTCCTTTGACTTAAGCCACCCGTCCTAGGCTAGAACAAGGCGTCCAAGGCAATGACACAAATCAGTCCAAGGCAATGATAGGGTCCTTCCAAGGCAATGACAAGGTCTGATGCAAGCAATCATCATGAGAAGTAATGGAAAAGAAACATCAAGGCGAAGGATAGCATCAACATCAAGCATTCAAGGATGGAAATTTTCACAACCTTGAATTTCCTTCGGAAATCCAAGAATCGTTGCCAATATAGCCAGCTGGAAGCTCCAGAATGCAAGTGATCAAGACGAGATAGTTTCAGAAGAGTTAATTAAAGTTAGAAGATTGACATGAGCAAAGTCATCATCACATCAAGAGCTAGATAATGTTAAGGATCAAGAGATATGCCTCATTCATTTATGATTACAACCTGTGATGAGTTACAAAAATCAAACAAGTTGAGGTGGCGCCCAGTCATCACTTATCCAATCACATCTAATCAAGATAAGGTGTCCAAATTCAATGTACCCAGCTTAACTCATCAAAAGAAGATAATTACCACATGGGCACAAAGTCCGATGCACCTACCGCCATCATTTATTGGTTGAATTTTCAAAAAAGGATGTGTCCCATCAAATGTAAATTTATCATTGGTCAAGCATTAAATGCTTTGCAATAGGGTTTTATTGTAAAATCTTGGCCATTGATTGTGAATCAATCTTAGCCATTCAATTGTGATAAGAGCACTATATAAGGCTCCACTTCTTCATTTGTAAAAATATAATACTGAATAGAGAATAGATAATAGTTAGTAGAAAGTAGCAAGCAAATAGCTAGAATAGAGTAGGAAGAGAAGGCAAAGATTGTTGCCAAGACATTGTTGCAAGAAGCATGCAAACTTCATTGAAGATATGGTGAATTCTATGTGTTGATTCAACAATTTGCATGGTCTCTACTTCTCATTTGATTTCATGTTGTTTAGATGAATGGAAGAACTTTGAAAATGATTAATGGTGAAATTCGTACATCCATACTACTAACACCTTGCCGATGGTAAAGTGCCTTACGTTGTCAACTGGATCCATCTTAGCCAACGCTTAACTTCAATTATCGATTCTTCATTGATATGCATCAACTTGATGGTGTCTATGTTTGTAGTGGTGATTTGAAAATCATAAAGCTATCCTTAGAAGATCGCACTAGCCTTGTGGAGATGTTCGACGTATGTCAAAGCAAGACTTAGTTGAATTTCATCAAAGATTGTCCATTGCTCTTACATTCCTAGAGTTAGATTAGCTTTCTCAAACCTTTCCTTTTTTCCTTTTTTTCAAATCAAGTGAAATCCCACGTTCCAGCATCATTCCAGCATTCAAGCATTCAACGTAAGTCCACCTTGTGATTCCAGCAATATCACATCATATACAACTGAGTCTATCCAAGAGCACGTCAATACCTGACATTCGAGAACCTTGGAGTCGTCCCACTTGATCACGCAGGTTAGCATTTGGAAGTCTTTATTCAAGAGAGGATAGAATACTGTCTTTTATTTTGTGTTGCATACTGCGTAAAAACACCATCAACAGAAACCTATCCTTAAATATGATCCTATAGTCTGCTCAATTCTTTGTAGTTGGGGCCTATATTCCAAGAAGTATCTTTGTTTCTAACCATCATCACATGTGCTAAAGACATATTTTCACTTGACCAGAAAACACTTGCATCCAACTTGTCCTATACCATTTTCTTGATTTCATTCTTCTTGTCATATCAGTAACAATATGGATCAATATCAGATGATTAGATACCAAGAAATCATTTAATGGCACTCTCTTGCCCTTGTTTCTATACAAACATTAAGAACTCTTAGAAAGTCCTAAAGTATCTTCTTGTAGTGTTGGGATACAATTTGCAAATCATGAGCAAGAAGTTGGGACTCTTGATGCCTTTACGAGATTTTCCAATTAATAAAAGCTAACCACCTATTTAGAAGGTTTAGGATCGTATAAGTAGAAATTGGGGAAAAAACTGCTGTTAACCATGGCCTGGTTCCTAAACCATATTGGTTTGAACTGACAGGCTGGTTTTTTCTAGAAAACAATCTTTAGAGTTCAAAATTTGTAGTCTTTTGAAAAATGACCAAAAATACCTAGGTCATTGAATAACCTATTTTTGGCAGTTGTTTCAAAAAATCAACTCCACACATTTACAGATGCCACTTTTTCTATTTGTCATTTATTTTTACAATTTTCTACTCCAGAATTGAAAATTTCCAGAGAACAGAAGAACAAAAGAGTCTGCAGTCGGGGATTTTTAAGGACTGCCATCATCAAGCAATTAGGGCACACCTATCGTTGCCGTTTTCAGTTTTCCACATTCATTCTGACATTTAGTTGTAAGTTTTACACATTCCATGCACTATATTTTGATAAAACAACAATAACAGTTTGTTTCCATATTTTTACAAACATTTCAGAATTATTTATTTGTCAAGTGCTTCCTATGTTTTTCCTATTTGACACCCAAGTAATTAAATTCCATTTACACTTTCAGTTTGCTGAGTAAATAGAATACTACTATGTCTAAGACCCTAGATATATTTTCCTTCAATGCTTAAATGAATGAACTCTTGAAAATTCATCGCCAAACTACCTCAAGTCTCAAGCCCAGAACAATATTTGTGTCCCCAAGAGGAATACAATAAATAGGAGATGTAAGAGAATAATAAGTAACGAAAGGTTTGACACTGTGTCACCTCCAGAATTGAGGTTTCCTCCATTTGTAAACATTAATTAAAAAGTGGACATTCGGTGAGTAAGTAAAGGAATTTAGATAAGTGACCAACTTGTCAGCCAATTTGTGTTTGCTATAGTACATCAACAGGTCAAAGGGAAAGATCAATGTGCCAAGAAGTTTCCCCCAATAAGTACCCATTTGTCGTACACTTTTTTCATTCTGTTTATTTGGAACAATGAATATGCATGCTAGTTGATTTAGTGTTTTTATCTACCCACCCCACATATCAGCCACAGTTACTCATTACACATTGCCTGTTCAAATGTGTACTAAGAGAGACCATCCCTTTATTAAGCTTAGTGTCTTACCTAGAGGCTAGGAGGTTACAACGTTTTCTCAAAAGTAATGTACATTGATATATAAGAGAGACTCTCATACCAAAGGGGATACTCAAGTATGATTTCACTTAGTTTAATAGTCTTCCACCATTCAGACAAGCTGTTGGACCATCTTGACTAGTCATCAACACCTAACTGACAACTGCATCAGCAGATTCTGCAAGGTTTTCAAAACACACAGACTGTATGTTGAAATGAATATTGGATCAGCCCAGGAGTTGAGCTGAATCAATACAGAAATAACCAAGATTCATTCAACGCAAGGATGTCCCACATACCACTAGTGAATAACTGTACAAATAATTGCAGCTGCAGAAAAGAACGTATTCTGAGTAAGAGTGTAATAAGAGCATAGGAGAAAAGAAATGATTAGCAAGACCACTTTAAGGGAGCAACCTCCAATCATATTAGTTCAATAACGATTCTCAAAATGATTGTCACATGTAAAATATATTCCAAGTTATAGGCACAGATAGGCTAAGGCAACACATGAGCTTGTAATTAAGCTAACCATTCATGAGAGAGAAATCCTAAGAAATTACTAGACGAGAGCTGTAGGGTTATGTATGCCATATGTTGGACACTCCACAACCCAAACATACAGAATGAAGATCATAATATGAATAAGCGTTAGGGAATTAAGTTATAGCAGTCAAGGAGATGTCAAATTATCTAGTAAGTTAAGTTCAAATTGATCTGAAGACTCAGATCCAAGCGCTAACATTCTCCTCATACCAAGGCTTGAAGGATGTCATGGAGGGAAAGGAAATGCATAAGACTGCACTATGAGATGAGCCAGCTTCTTAAAGCCTAAGATTCTTGAATTATTCCATTATCTTTGCAACATTGATTTATGTGTTGTCTCTAGTAACTGGCTTGCCTCAAGTTTTGGCTGTTTGTTGTCTTCGGCAGAAGTAGAAGTTTTAGTGTTCTAAACAATGCTTTAACTACTATAAAGGAATGATTATTTTATCCAAGCAACATGTATACAATCTGTCAGCCAGTTGTACCGGTTAGAACAAATAGCTAGGATTTTGTTTAAGATATATGAAACTCCAAGAATGACTTTATTTATTCCTTCCATTGAAAATGAAAATAAATGAATAAAATCCAAGGAGACAGCACATGAAGACTATTTAGTTCACTGGAAATTTTTAAAACGCTGTGGCAATGGGTGAAAAAGGAAATTACAGATGTAAACAAAGAGGGTGTAAATGAAAGTAAACATAAGATAAATATGTGAGGACTTTAATTAAACTACACAAATTTCTTACCATCTAGATGACAGTGGCAGTGATGACTATGTCCATCACAGATATCTGAGTGGCCCACAACTCCATACCACCATCCTGCCATTTATTAAATTTGATATTATCATGAGTTTTGGAAATAAAAATTTTGCATAATGCAGTAATAGAAATCAAAGTTTTGGAATAGAAATGCCAAACGTAACTTTTAATGCAATATGTATAGAACTCAAGCACTGACTTTATTAATTAGCTACTGATAACTATTAGTTTCTTTTTTAAGCAGCCCTAAGAATATTATTGATCACATAAATGATTACAAAGCATAATTGAAATTCACAAATTCACGATTTAGAAGTGTTACCATATGGGAATTGCCTGTTCCTCCTCCATTGTACCTCAACATGATCACCAGGACACAAGGTATCTAAGCAATCAGACACGTGAAGCCTATGGGCAGAGGTGTCTGTGGGAGGTGCTCGGATTCTCTCCCACTGGACTCTTTCCTCATCAACACTGGTGCGAGGACCATGTGGGGGATACCTGGAAAAAGCAAGCAGCCCTTAGAATATACATGTTCTAAGAAGACATCTGTCGGAATTTCAAAGCCAGGAATTCACCTAAAGCAACTGTCAGCTTGAAGATGATCCATAACGTTTACAAAAGACACTGAATTGAGGTTTCCAAGTTTGCAGCACCACTAATGAACAAAATATTGACTACTCATCACTAAGAAAGGACAAAACCATCAGCAGCTTGATGGAATAGAAAAGGAGCTTTTAAAAGCTTGAACGGAAAGGCCAAAATTTTCTCTAAAAGAGCATACACGTTACATAATAGCAATCTCATTATGTATTTTACATACTCTATTCTCTGATCAGTTTTGCTAGTAAATATATGACAAATAGAGGATGCAGGAAAATGCACCAAAAAGACTTGAGAAACTGTAGCAGCTGCAAGCTTCCTATACAAATTTCTACAATGCAACAGCACTGAAGAACTAAGTCCAGTTAGCAAACACTTACTATGTGTTGGCCGTAAAATGCCAACATAGGAATAATATTTTGGTTATGTTAGTTAATTGGCCATGTCCCATAGGGGTTAGTTGGCAGTTTGCGACAGTTGGTATCTCCGCCAACCGCCGAGGACAAATGAAACATGTCAGGAGCTGTTTGGCTTGCTGGAACAATGTAATGTTTCACAATTTGAGGTGAGATAAAATTTTGACAAAATAATGCTTTGGGTAGTTCTAGATTCTAGCATGCAAACCTATTGCTCATGAATAAAAGAAAGATTCTAATGACGTCCACGAGACTAAACAGGTCTATGGGATTGAGACAACCATCCTCAAATTATCTTCAGATTCTTTTCGATGTCGGATCTCTTACTATGAATTTTGACTAGGAGGCTGGCTGTCTGGTTAATCCTATCTTCCTCAAATAACTGATGAATATTGTCAACCTTCAAACCATTTTCGTACTGCGTACAAATATCCTCATAAGCCGTACATTCCATGATGAAGTGCCATTCTGTCTCCACCACCACCTTATAGCAGAATATGCAAGTTCTTTCTCCCAAGTTTCCTTGGGTATCTTCCACCTACCAGTCTCACACCTAAGATGATGTGATCCAAGTTTCATTGATTTTATTATTTAGATACACACCTAAATTTGGACCCTTTTATCTCTATTTATCCAAGATCAAACTGCAAATTTGCTGGAATATTGAGTCAGTATACTGTATAGCATTTGCTCAAGGTTTCTTTATTTATTAATCTATTTCATAATATTGTAGATTCCATGAGAAACATGAGCAGGGTTAACTAAAAATGGCACTAGATTCATCCGGACAAGCATCAATTCTGTTAAATCCTTCATTGTTCCCATTATTTATAAATGAAGACCCCATTGCAATTCCAATTTGCCTTCCTTAAACATGACTGGATTTGACGAATAAGTCTGTGAAGAGTTTAAAATTCATAGCTGTACATAATCAAAGTCTGATTTTTTTTAAAATACACAGTTGTGTTTGTTGCACTGTAACAATGGTGATAATGTGCATCAATTGATCAACAAAGGGCTAACTGTTAGCAATCATTATCACATTCAATGCAATTTCCCTTTCCAAAAGTATAACCAAGAGGAACATAGTTAACAAATTTACAAACACCCAGGTGTAATTAAAATCATAAGCATTATAATTATACCTTGCATGGAAAGTGTTAGTTTGACGGTTGTAACTAACTTCTGCATCATAGCATGATAGCATAAATCCAACATGTCCATGCTGCAATGAAAATGGTTAAATATTATCAGCAACCTTCAAATAGAGTTCCCATCTCTGGATATCTTTGAAAAAATTGAATATCATTTCAAAATGAGTAATGGCTAAATGGCTAAAAACATCTTGAGGAGCAAGAACGATTGGTTTACAGAGAAATCAGGTCCAATTCAAAGCACTTGTCGCAGTGAATGCTTAAAAACCACTTGTCTATATATATATATATATATCTGTGTGTGTGTGTGTGTGTGTGTTAATAAATGCATAAATCTATGACAATACATGACAATAAATAAATAAATCAACCTGAAAATAAATGCATATTTTAACATAAAATAATGTAAGGAATAAAAATCAAAACAGCAGTCCACCACTATCTTGTTTTAGTATTTTAATGCTTGCTACTATCCATTCTTTTTTAGCTCTAAGAAAAACAGTTCTTCAACTCTTTGACACACAGGGTCGGCAAAGTCTATTCTGTACATTACCAGGACTTCAGTTTAGTAAAATTCAATTCTTTACCACACTTTTATTTTTGAAAGCCTTACTCCTGATAGTGAGACCACAACAAGGAACTCCCATGCAAATATCTTTCTCTAAATGTACCAACTTACCAAAGAATAGACGCCTATCTTTTTTAAATCCTCCTCTTACTTGTAAAATTTCTTCATCCTTATTAAAAAAATTTAACTTGTTACTGTTGATATGCAGCTTGGTAAGATCCTACCAAATAGGTATCACAGGATGAAGAATCATTGATTACACTCGCACTGGTGAAATGACTATTTCAAATGTCTTATATGCAGCATTGCAGAATTTGACAACTTCCCTATCCTATCCATGCATATTGATATACAGGTAAGATGATCCAAAAGGATTTGGAAAATATATGTACTATGGAAAATATATGCACTAGGAAAAAATGAACAGAACAAAATTCAGATGCAGGGATAAGTGTTTGACATGTTAGAATAGTATAAAACAGAGGCTGTACCATGAGTGCATCAAAGTCCGGACTGTACTGCTGGTGTGCAAGCATCCAGGACTGTACCACAGTTGCAGTAGAGTCCACCACCCATATAGACATTTAAACTTAGAAGCTGAACCATACAAGTATCATTTCTCCATCAACTGACTGTTGACCTTTGCCTAGGGCCCAGAAAACTCAACCGTGCTTTGGAAAATCTACAAGTGTGATGTCCCCTTCTAGTTGACATCTGTCAGCTGAGTAGATTAGCCTATCACTGACCCTCGTAGGCTGATGAGGTTGGGTAGAGGGTCCTCCAGATTTTGATTCACCATCTTCAGAGCGAGCACTCTAGGTCTGGTTTTCGTTTGAGGTCTCCAGGACTCCGTTTGAGATACTTTCTATTTTTAGCAGTCCTACTATTTATAGCCAGTAGGTTGGGCAAGGACAGATTATGGTTTGGCAGTCTCCAGTTCAGACGGCAGGCATTTCTGATGAATACTTAGAGAGATATTAATATTTAATTATTTTAATTAAATATTAAATGGCGAACTTTAATGTTTTAATGTTTTAAAAGTCACTTTAAGTTATAACTTAAGTGAGGGTCTATTTCTCATCAGATGGGGCTAGTTTTATATTAAATGGAAAATAATTTATTTTCTGACACTTCAATAGTCAAAAATAAATAATAAAAGTTAAAACATTATTAAAGGCCAAATCGCACCTTTCTTGTGAATCGCACCAACCCTAAATGGAGATGATTAAAGAAGATTTTAGGTCTTCTTTCATTATGCTAAGTTTTGGATAATTTGCTTTGGAGCTCTGAGAGGAGCTTTGGCCTAGGGTTTCAGCAGAAGATTCTTCTGCAGTGATCAGAGGTATCGGTACAGAAAAACATGGGATTCTTGTGCAACAGCATCAGAGGTTGTGAAATATCAGCTGATCTTGCTCTTCCAATTGGTTTCATTCAGGAGCCAAGTTTGTGCTTATTAATCAGAGAGGCACCGCCTTTTCTCCAGTATTAGGCTGCAGCAGCAAGAGGGAAACAGAGGCATCCAGGAGAGATTTTTATCAGTGGCTGTACGGCTGCTTGGAAAGTAGCGCCAAACACCAGAAGGGCTGCGATTTTCATATTGGAGGAACCAAAAAAATATAAAAGAATAGCAGAAGGGACGCCTTGCCTATGTCTCTCCATTGGGCTAACATGCAAGTGATTCGGGTCAATTGGGAATAAATTATAGCTTGCTGTCATAAAAACTGTGTATGACCAGCAATAAGGAAATAAGGGTTTTAACAGAATGTCCTGGTATTTATCAGTTCTTCTCTAACTTTGTTTGTTTATGTATTGAGCATTAATAAATGATGAACAGATGTAATAAGGGTTTGATCAGTATTGTTGAGTTATAAATTGATTTCCAGCAAATACCCATAGTTGCTTTTTTGTGCTTAAGTTTGTCAAAATTATAATTGCTGTTACAAATTTGCGAAGAACACACTTGAAACACAACAGGTTCAGTTAAACGTCAGTTGTCTCAGTTGAGGGCCTTTTAAGGTTCTTACAATAAGAGTTGTGTGTGAGCAATCAAATCCTCGGTGTTTGGAGAATTGGAAAATGTTGTATGTTTTAGTTTATTGTGGGAAAAATAGCAGATAGAAGACAAGATTGGTCACTTGTATACCTCTTTGCCCTTAATATAGGAGAGTAGTCAAGGCACATTGCTACTACCAAAAGGACTAGTTTTCCTTCCAAATCAGGGATTTTCCAAGATAATTCCATGTATTTTGAGTTTGTTTTGGTATTGTTATGTTTATAGCAAAATAATAATTTCTATACGCAACCTGCACTTTCATTTGCAAAGAAAGTAGGAAGTAGATTATGTGTGGTTGATTTCTAAATTCCATAAAGTAGGAGTTCACAGATCAATTTTGGTATCAAATTAGAATCTTTTGTGGATTTGTGAAAATATATTTTTGTATGACTTTAACAAGAGCTCAAAGTAGAGCCATGGAAGATTTAAATACAAGGTGACAACACTAGAAGGTCACATGAGAGGAATCACGGAGAATCGGCAATGGCTGGGGCAACAATAAGAGCCACATGATAAACGACAAAATAAAATGGAAGAAGAACAAACTTCCATTGATGAGTTAGTAAAGCTATGGAAACAGTATTTGGTATTATTGAATATGAAATGAAAAAAGAAGATTTTCTAAATGAACCTAATATAGAGGCAAAGAATGTGATTCCGTTTAAGGTTGAAACAAAAGTAGAAATTAAGCCTTCTAATGGATTAATTAATGTAGAAAATTGGATCCATGGATTAAGCTAATGTGCATGAAATCAATGGCCCAAAGAATTAATTTTGCACACCTAATATTGATTGAACATGCTCTTGTAGGGTGGGAAGCATATGTTGCAAATTATGACAAAGGAAAAAGCCAATAGTTAATAAATGGGAAGAATTCATTGAATTAATAAAGAGGAATTTCTATCTCATAGGACATACCGTGGATCAAAAAATTAAATGTATTTATTACAAAGTGGTCGAGTGTGTAAGATTACACACAAAGTTCCAATGATAATCTATGGCAAATGGCATGGATCTTAAAAAGGAGGACATGATGACAGAGTATCTTGGTGAGCTCCGTACTCACATATAGAGGGTGGTCACCACCAAGCAAAAGGATGTGTTCAAGTTATACCATCTAGAGGAGAAGAGGAAGAGGTATGAAGTAGAGTCTTCTAATGTACTAAATTCAAAGGAAAATTTAAGAATAGGATAACACAAAGAAAGCTAATAAAGTTGTGCAAAGGAAGATAAAGGAAAAGTAAAAGTGAAAAAAAGTAGTCATTGCAATTTAGATGGGCATATAAATTCAGAGTGTTGAAAGCTTCACGTTGAACTACATCCTAAGGGTCAGAATAAAAGCTAAAGAAATAACCCAAATAAATTTATGTGAACCATTCAAGAAGATGAAATTGACATGGAGGATAGTCACAATATAGATGACAACTTGGATGCAGGGTCAACTAAAGAAAACCAATTTCAGAAAATGAAAAAAAAATATTTCAAAGTCGCATATTAAAAAGAATAAAGTTAACACTTTGGTAGATCTAGGATCACAATGTAACCTTATTTCAGAAAATTTGGTTAAAAAGCTTAAATTAAAAATAGAACAACCAGATCCATACCTATCGGGATGGGTAAAAAGAGATGTAATGATACAGGTGAATACAAGGTACAAGGTTAAATTTGGGATAAATGCAGAGTACATAGATGAGATGGAGGCAGATGTTATTCCCCTTGATGCTTTTGACTTTGTTCTTGGTAGTCTATGTCGTTATGCCAATTATGCTATTTTCATGAGGGGCTAAAAAGAATAGGTAAGTCGAGGATGGAGTCAAGTATATAATCAAAGGGCACCAAAGTAGTTACGGTAAGTTCTAATCAAGCAACCAATTAATTCAAGTAGCTAATTTTTTGCTTTTGTGTAAAGATAAGACTGAAGATGGGATTGGCATTTCTACTATGACTAACTCAAAATTGAAATGCTTGGATGAAGTCTTGTCATATTTTTAGTAAATGTTCACATAACTGAAAGGTTGCCACCAAGAAGGGAGGTGGAAAATAAGATTCAACTCCTACCAAAATTTCCTCCCGTGAACATAAGCTTGTATTAGTAATCCTTACTTGAGAGCAATAAGGTCAAGAGGCAGCTACAACAGTTATTCAAGCAATGAGTGATTCACCCCAGCACCTAACCATGCAGGTCACCCATGGTAATAGTGAGGAAGAAAGATGGTTCTTGGAGAATGTGCATAGATTATCAATCTCTTAATAAAATTACTATTAAGAATAGAAAACCTCTCTTGAGGACAGATGCTTTATTAGATCAACTTAGACATGCTAAGTATTTTCCTAAGTTGGATCTTGAGTCTGTTTACCCATCAGGTGCGAATGAAAGAAGACGCTTGAAATATTGCTTTCAAACTAAGCAGGGACTTTATGAATGATTAGTACCTCCTTTTGGTTTGAGTAATATGCCTGCTACTTTTATGAGAATGATGAATGATTTATTAAGGGAATTCAAAAATTACTTTGTGATAGTGTATCTAGATGATATTCTAATATTTAGTGCTACATTGGAGAAACACTTAATCCACATCAAACAAATGTTGCAAAAATTAGAAAAATAACCATCCTTCCTGAGGTGGTGTACCTAGCAAGGAAGCTTGTACCTGCCCTCCTTATTCGTGCTACCTTATTCGCTCTCTTATGATTGAGATTCCTTTGAATCTATTCCAATACTCAACCATTGTAGAGGTTGGACGGGAAACTACAATATGTTTCTTGAAGCATCCTTCCCATAGGGTTCTTGGAGCATACTTCCCATCTAAATCCAAGGGCAGGAAACACCTTGCCCCCCTTGGCCTCATGTGGCAAGCCGCCAACCATCCACCATGAAGAGGTGTAGTTAGAAGAGGATCTCATATCAAATTCTCCCTCACCTTGCCACAATTGATTGCTGCAATTTGATGAATAGACTAGAAATCTAGATATTCCACATTATTGCTTATATCTAATATATATGATGCTAAGTATCAAATATATTATTTGTTGTATGCATATTATTGCCTATATTAGTATGTGAAGAATTATGCATTAAAACATCATCATGCTGCATACATCAAGCATACATATTAAACACATATTCATGCATACCACAAGGGAACAAGAATACTACTGCCTGTAATAAATAGGAATCTCTGATCTGATCTATGGCCTGATCACTGACATATGTATGAATTAATCTGCTTTTGTGAGCACCGATCCTAATTCAGTTGCTTTCCTTGACTGGTGCCATAATCAGTATTAGACCTCCTTATTCCAGATCAGAATTCTTCTGATCTGCTTATACATACATTCCCTTTCACAATTCTGCATATACTTCCCTTTTTAGATGTGCTTATAACATATTTTTTGTATCTGCTGTTATACTTCAAATTTCTCCTTCCTTTGGATCCCTCTATATCTTATTTTTCTCCTCTATATATACCATTTCATGCCTCTTTAAAAGTGGCGACTTCTCCAAGAGGTTGGCCCTCCTTAATAAATCCCTTTTAATTAAATTTCAAATCATTTTAATCCTTTCAAGGTGGTGTTAAGGCAGGCTAGCCAGTATTTAACACTTAAATATAAATCTTCTTTAAATATCACAAAAGAGGTGACAACTTTAGGAGGGTCGGCCTTCGTATTATGAGAATTATTTAACTAATTTATGAAACTCTTCCAAGGATGATGTCAATTTAGGGAGAGGTTCAGCTCATATTAATTTTCTGGCACCCAGACTCAATATTAAGGAAGTCAGTGACTGTGATCTGTTGTATTCATTCGCAGGGGCATGACAGTGCACCCTTCCCGAGATTGCTTGTCCTCAAGCAATTTTTAGGTGGAATGATCATAGAAAGAGTGTTCTCGATGATCCCCCCCCCAAAAGGCTTGGTTTATACAACTTATAACCTTGCTATATGAGGATATACTTCAGAAATCACTTCCGCTGCGCCACTCTGATATTATCTCAGTTTACAAATTTGAACTTCGGAAATTGACAAGGTCCATAAGTCTTTTAGGAAAGAAAATCGATTCACCGAATCAATCACTTATGTTTGCAAAGAACCGATTTGATCGACTTAACATTTCGAGAATGTCATGGATATCTCTTTGATTCAAGCAAGGCATGAGATTCTTATATTAAGATGAGGATTAGAAGCATGACACACATCTATGACCTTAAATGCAATGTTCTTTTCTAAATAAGTTCATATCTCTTTTGATTCACTTTCATTATTTTCATATTCTTAGATCAACCAGAAATAGAAATTTCATGATGTTTACTGAATCCTAATTGTTCAAGTGACAGCTGTACCTTAGTACAATTGTTGTGAGTTTGACTGCATAAAATCTGGGTCTGTACTTTATTTTAAAATTTGTTCCATTTTGAACATCATCTTTGTATGTTTCATTTAATGTGGATAAGTACTATTAAGAGTTAGGGAATGGAAATCAGAGCAAAGAGTATCATGTAATGTTTACACCACCATTGTGCATTGTTCATGATTGGTATACAAAGATGTCTAGGTTTCTTGCTCCATAAGTTGCAGGATGATTATGTCTAAGTCAATAGTTAAGAGACCTTATACTAAGCATTTTCATAATTGTGAAGCATAAAGTAATCATAAATAATCATGGAGTAGACATGCTGGAAATACATCAGGTATGAACCAAACACGGAGCACACACATAAATATATGTAGACACAAAGCATACACGCAAATACACATATTGTCATGTTCGACAATCTCTCATATTGTCTTGGCATTGTCATATTTTTGGACTGAGTTAATAGATCCCTTCTCATTGACTAGAATGCATCCATTGATTTATCATTACCCTATAGAATGGCAAGATCAGTGCTCTGATACCAATTGTAATGGCCCCTTTTGGGATGATCCTGATTCTTGCCCTAGAATCACAAGTCCAATAAAATAATAAAAGTTAAAATAATTAGAATCATATAATATTCAATAAAATGTCTTCATCAAGATAAAAACCTAGTTTAGGTCTTGTAATCATGTTAGGCAAGTATCGAAAGTATAACTCGTAGACAGTAGAGCAATCATTTCAACCAGGGTTAGATAGCATTTATTCATAACTATTTCAAATCTAGATAAACTACACAATATCTATAACGCATAATTGGAGTTCAAATGATAGGTTTGGATTAGGAGACATAATAGGGTGCCCAAAGCGATCCTCGCGCTAGGCCCAAGAGCGGATATACCATCCCTCTTGGCCTCATGTGGCCTTCTGCCATCCATCCTTCATGAGGTGGTGTACCTAGTGAGGAATCTTGTACCTGCCATCCCTATTTGTGCCACCTTATTCACCCTCCTATGATTGAGATTCCTTTGAATCTATTCCAATACTCAACAATTGTAGAGGTTTGAGGGGAAACTACAATAGGGTGCCCAGAGCATCCTTCCCATCTAAGCCCAAGGGGGATACACCTTGCCCCCCTTGGCCTCATGTGGCAGGCCACCAACCATCCACCATGAAGAGGTGTACTTTGAAGAGGATCTCATATCAGTTTCTCCCTTCCTGTATTTCCTCCCTCACCTTGCCATGATTGATTGCTGCAATTTTATGAATAGGCTATAAATCTAGATATTCCACATTATTGCTTATATCTAACATATAGGATGTTAAGTATCAAATATATTATTTGTTGTATGCATATTATTGCCTAAAATAGTATGTGAGGAATTGTGCATTAAAACATTATCATGCTGCATACATCAAGCATACATACTAAACATATATTCATGCATACCACAAGGGAACAAGAATACTACTGCCTGTAATAAATAGCAATCTCTAAAAAGATCTACGGCCTGATTGCTGATATATGCAAGAATTAATCTGCCCTTTGTGAGCACCGATCCTAATTCAGTTGCTTTCCTTGATTGGTGCCATAATCAGTATTAGACCTCCTTTTTCCAGATCAGAATTCTTATTATCTGCTTATACATACATTCACCTTCCCAGTTCTGCATATACTTCCCTTTTAGATCTGCTTATAACATATTTTATATATCTGCTATTATACTTCGGATTTCTGCTTTTTTTGGATGCCTCTATATCTTATTTTCTGCTCTATATATACCATTTCATGCCTCTTTAAAAGAGGTGACTTCTCCAAGAGAGGCACCTCTCCAAGAGGTCGGCCCTCCTTAATAAATCCCTTATAATTAAATTTGAAATCACTTAAATCCTTTCAAGGTGGCATTAGAGCAGGTCAGCCAGCATTTAACATTTAAATATAATTCTGTTCTAAATATCACAAAAGAGGTGACAACTTTAGGAGGGTCGGCCTTCATATTATGAGACTTGTTCAATTTATTTTTGAACCTATTCCAAGGATGGTATCAATTTAGGGAGAGTTCAGCTCATATTAATTTTCTAGCACCCAGGTTTAATATAAAAGAAGTCAATTACTGTGATCTGTTGTATTCATTCGCAGGGGCATGACAAAAAGAACAATCGGAAACAACACTACAAATATATAGAGAAAGGCATGATCAACATAGGAAGGAACATAAACTAAAGGTGGGCGACAAAGTTTGGCTTTTCTTGGGCAAGCAAAGGAAATTAAACGATTAAGATATAGACCATTCACAATTTTGGAGGCCATAGGTGAAAATGTATTAAAACTTGATCTTCATCCTTTCATAAAAATACATTCAATTGTAAATTGTGAGTACTTGCAACTTTATAGCTCTCCATGCTAGATGAAGATGAAGATTAAGTGCATCTTTAGAAGACTTAGGTGTGTAAGGAAGGACCGTACTCCATGAGGATGTAATGCTAAAAAGGAGGACAAGAGAAATAAGAAATAAAGTTTAGGAATGTTGGAAGATTGGACTCAAACATTAGAAGGTAAGCCAAACCAAGTGTTACTCTAAGAAGAGAATAGGAAAACTCTTTCCTCATTTGATGTCCCATTAAGCTTTTGTGGGACCAAAAGCCTTCCTAAAGAGGGAAGTGTTATCCAAAAGTATCTGGAAAATATATGTAACCAAAAAATACAAACAAAAAACAAAAATCAGATTAAGGAACTGGTGTCTGACAATGCTGTAAAATCATGTCAAACAGAGACTGGATCATGGGTGCATCAGAGTTTGGAACATGCCATAGTTGCACAAGCATTCTGTACTGTGGGTGCAGCAAAATCCAAGACCCATACAGACATTTTTGCTTAGAAGATTAACTGTACATGTGCCATTCCTCCATCCAGCGATTGTTGATCTTCCCCCATGGCCAAGGAAACTCAAATATGCTTTGGAAAATCAATGGATAAGGCTTGTATGTGAGTAATCAAAACATTGGCATTCCAAGAATTGAAAATTGCTGTATGTTTTTGTTCATTGTAGAAGAAATAGCCAAAGTACAAGGCAATAATCTCATTTGTAGTATATCTTATTGCCATTAATAAAGGAGGGTAATCAAGGCACATTGTCACTACCAAAGTGTCATGCCCCCTAAAATACAAATAGTAACCTAGATGTAACCAATAGAAAATTTGTCTTATTCATAAGACATCAAAAATTTTAATCCATAGAAGGCAACGAATGATTATACCTCTACACACATCACATGTGAATAAGCAGAAGACATTCCTTGGAGATCAGCGATTAAGAGAAACCATAAATTGGACAGCAATTAATAGAAGGAATAGTATAATGACAGTGATTTCCTTTTAGGAGCATTAATTAATATTAAAAAGACAAAATAATCGATGACTAACAGACATTAAAAGCACTTCACAAAAGTGATTAGTTTGAATTATGAAGAGACGTCACTAAGAAAGGGGTGTAAGTGACCCTCCCGTTGAGACAACCTCCAAGAGTGATCTCTCTTCAAAAGACATGAGGCTATAAAGATAAAGAACCACGATGGAAGAAAAAAACAAGGGGAATTCAATAATCATTTATCGATCTGACTCTGGATATATTGGATAAGGGATTAAGTATACAGCAGAGAAATTAACTAAAACAGTGTGGTATGAGTTCTCTATGCATACATATTGGGCACTATGACTGTAATTATATTCCTGCCTATTTGTTATTATTATTAATATACTGCTGTCATAATTGATTATACATACTCTGATAAATACCAGTCTGATTTAATAACATTCTGCAGTTAACTGTGTGTTACTGTATTCCTTCATATTTTCTGAATGTTTCCAGCCATGAGGGAAATGGATCTGCAAGAGGGGTATGGTGAAGGGGCATTCCTCGATGCACGCCACCTCTATGAGGGGACTAGATGGTTCCATGAGGCCAGGGGGGTACAGAGGGTACTGCCCTTGGACCTAGAGGAGAAGGTTGGCAAGATGAGGGGATAATGGAAAGGGGACACCTCATCTGGATGGCATGGGCCACATGAGGCCAAGAGGGATGGTATATCCACTCTTGGGCCTAGGGTAGAGGGTCTGAGACACCCCATTGAAGTCACATTCTCGCATGCTCTCCTATGGTTGTGCCCTCCAAGACATTTAGAATGTTTAATGATTGAATCAACAATTCTGCTACTGATTATGATAATCAGATTTACTGTTCTGAGATGAATTTACTAATCTGATTTACTGTTCTAATCTGATTTCCTGTTCTGATATAGATTCACTAATCTGACTACTGTTCTGATATGAACTCACTAATCTGCTTACTGGAATTATTGTTGTAAGAGATTTTCTAATCTGCTGGCAGGGCTTCAGTCAGGTGAAAGGTATTCTCTAAATCCACTTCTTCATTTGGAAATTAAGAATTAGGGCAAACTTAGGGCATATCCAATTAGGGGACATTACACAAAGGGATTAGTTTCTCCTCAACATTGGGAATTTTCCAGGATGAGTCTGCACGTTTAAGTCTTATTTTGTTTATGGCACAATAATCTTTTCTCTAAGCAACCAGCACTTTCATTTGCAAAGCCAGGAGGAAGTTGATTAATTGTGATTGATTTCCAAATTCGATAAGTTAGGAGTTTATAGATCATAAGGTATGGATAAGGTATAGCAAGGATATTCATGCAATGTGTGCCATGATGCAATCACAACAATTTAAAAAAAACAAGAAAGTTACTTTTCTTATAAGAAACTCTGAAAACCCTAAAAAGTAATAAATTTCCAGCATCATTGACTACTAAACCACTAAGCAGCAGCAGCAGCAAGCTATTTCAAATAACAAAGGGTTTTTGAGTGGCAATAACTAGGGGAGTAGAGTTTTCTTGCAGTAACAGGTCTGAGGGCAAGGATTATTCAAGCAGCAACAAAGATGGGGTTTTTTGAGCTCTCTGCTCCATTTCCAGCAGCAACTCCTTTTAGTTAAATGTCTTATAATCTTATTCAATGGAGGTTTACCATATCACAGTCTTTGGAAGGTGGCTCGGAATCCAGTAAGTACAAAACACTTTGGGAACCAGTTTGCTTCTCACATTTGTCTTCAAAATTTGTACTAAAGAAACAGGTTACCAAAAATTATCATCCATTCCAAATACCATTTGTATTTTGAGCATACAATTATGCTCTCTCAGGTTGAGTGTCGCAGTAGTTGAAAAAAGTTGAATATGTCTCTCCAACAAGTTTTACGAGCTTCTGAAGAGTTAGCAAATTTCAGACAAGTACTACTGAAGCACCAGGCTTGTTCTGACTCAAAAATCCAATATTCACACTAACATTAAAGAGTATAGATGGATTATCTCCAAGGTCATAGATGAACTGGGACTTTTGTTCCCACAAGGGTGGTTATCAATGCCAAAAAGAAGCAAAGACTTTTTTGAGGGCAATGCTACATGTTGTTGAAAATATTGTTATCATTGATGTCAAAGGGGTGTAGTTCACAATCACTGTCATAGAAGGAAATCGCTTGCCAGAGGCCAAAGGCTACTAATCGCTCCATTCATGCATCTATTAAGATCAAAATGGTGGCTGACTCTCGCTCAAGGCAGTACTGAAATCAATAAACAAATGGCTGACCCTCATATTGGAAATTTATTTAAAATAAAATGTGGACAGCCTCTTCTTTTGGAGAATTAAATTTAACATTTTTGGTGGCCTCTTTGGCATGGCCCAGCCCCTTTAGTGTGGCCGCCCAACTTGGGAGAAATGAAATTAGAAAAAAAAAAAAAAAAAAATAATGTGGCCGACCCTATTGGGTGAAAAGGCATGATTAGGGTATAAATAGAAGTTGGAATGGAGGGTAGAAAGCAAACAATTAAGTGCAATATCATTCAGATTTAGAGCAGAGCAGATTTATTGCAGCAAATTTTTAAAGAAGAAGATATATGTGAAGAAGTTGCAAGCAGATTTTATGAAGGTTGCCATCAAATCATCATCATCCATTGAAGAAGCCATATTCAAGAAGGCAGAATTTTTTGTTTATTTGCAGGTTGGTTCCTCATAGTAAAAGAGATTGATGTCTTTTGCTAACTCGGTGCTCAGTGATGGGGATTGATGTCTCTAGTGGGTTGGTGCCTACAAAAGATTTGTAAGAGAATATTATTTTTGTGGCTGGATCTGGACAGTAGATCCAAACAGTCCTTTTTGTAGTTTTCTCCCAAAAGGCTTTCCACATAAATCTTGTGTGGATGCTTTATTATGGTTGTTGAATTTTAATAAGTAAAATATTGTATTATACTGCTTCATCCCCTCCCTCTCAGTATAATTGTGTGCTCAAAATCTAAAAACATGACAACCTTTCATATACAGTTGTCAAATTCTTGGGCGAGAGTGAAATGCAAGTAGATATGTAGCTCATGAGCAAATACTATTCACCAGACCATAAAAGAACAAAAAACTTACTGATACAATGAAATGTAAAGAATTAAATATAGAGATAAAAAGAAAGCAGTGAAAGTTTGCATGCAAATGGCAATCCACCTACTCCTCTCTTGTAAATCTATTTATAGATTATATAGATTCTATCTAATATAGAGATTTACAAGACTCAATTCGCTCTGGAGCTTTGGTCATTAAGTTGAAACTTTAGGGATACATAGAATTTGAACAATATAAGGTAAAGGAAAAGAAGAGACTAGTTACTCTTTCTTGTGAGTCTATTTATATAGATTATTTAATCTAGTAAAAAGATTGCGAAGGTCCAGTTTGTTCCAGAGCTTTGGTCGTGACGTTGAAATCTATTAGGCTTAGAATTTGAACGGTGCGTAAGGTAAATCGAAAATGTTCTCCCGCTATCATAATGGGGAGTCTCATATTCCTTGTGACATGTTGGCTAAGATGGGACCTAAAACATAACCTTTACCGTTTTTAAGGTTTGCATTTCGAATAACTTTTGTGGATAGAAAAAAGTAACAGATATGGCAGTTGGACTTGGAACATACTGCCAATTAGACCAATCCTGAAGATGGTGGCACAAATACAAGAGATATCTTTGAATTAATCGCCACGGGGAATGCAAAAGATATACACAACCTTACCTCACGATTGTACACCTGAGCTGGAAACCAGAAGTCGCCACTGTCAAGTGCCACATACCATGCCATCAATTATCCGGATTGTGAGCTGCTTTTCAGTTTATTTTTAGTCTCTGGCTGTGAATTCTGTCTGGAAAATAACCATGGCCATATACAACACCATGACAAACTCCAACCTTTTCTTTTTCTGTGGTCTACAGTTACTGGTTCTATGTTCGATGCAATGGTCCATTGCCACTCCTTGCGTGCTGCTGGTCCTACAATTTTATCCCATTTCCTTTTAATGTGGACTTCCCAAAGATGATCACTACTGCACATCCTCCTCAGATCTCTACATACACCTGAAGTGGTGCACAGACTTGCAGGAGAAAGCCTACTAAAGATGTTTTCCAATACTAACTCAGGTAGATCTACAAAATTCAGATCCTGTATCTCGTCTACATTTTCTACTTTTTGAAAGCATCCCCTCTTCAACATGGCAGCATAAATTTGACAAAGCTTCCACTTTTAATCAACTCCACAACTGAGTTTGAGATTCCCACTAGTTTCCAAGCAGAACGAATGTTCATATCATTCTCAGCAGAGGTTAAGGCTTGAGTAACTAATATCCATAACATCCAAGTTTGCTGCTCATGAGATCAAGGAAAACAGAGGAAACTTGAATCTGGTTGCCTGTGCTACAGACTTGATCTTTATTGTAAACACCTCCAAGAGGACAGTTTCACAAGTCCAGACCACCACAACAAAAGAAAGATATCCAGAGGCAATTCATTTGTAAGACAATATTCTTCAGGAAATTGGGTGGCAAAAAGATGAAATTGATCTGCTTTGCCTGCTCCACTATTATCATAAGACAAAAGCAGAAGCAGAAGCAAACCACCAATGCTCCCTCCAGGAGAGCCCTCTTGCTTTCCACTAAAACTACATTAAATTTATGAGGGTTTCATTTTAACCCCTATATACCAACAAACAATAAAAGTGCACAAATCCCAAATGTCAAGCTAATGCCCCATGCCCAACAAGAGATGCACAGCAGTAAAAACTAGATGTTTACATCTTCCAGTCCCACGTAACATGAAATAGACCTAAATGGGCATCTAGGTGTTTACCTTCCCTCTTCTCCCACATAAGCAAGGTTGGTGTGACTGTGTCTTCCACCACCATTCTCAATGCCAGAGAATGTCAGTCCCCAGACATGTTGGTGTGAAAAAAGCAGCTGCTTCCCAACAGAATTGCAGTGCATTGGACAGGCCTTATGCGAAGAAGATGCTTTGTTCGGCACACAAAACAAGGCCAGAAAATTAAAGAGGAATCCCGCATTGGCAATGAAGATGGAACTGTTAAACCGAGGACCCCACACCAACTTACAGTCAGCTTGCTCCGCTCCACTATATACAGGCATTCAACGAGAAGAAATGTGAGGTGGACTTGAAGTTGTTGGGTATCAATTAACTGTAATCACGAGCTTTGATAGATAACTGCACCATCTTCAAGCAGTTGTGGCTGTCAATTTTTAGTCAGGTAGGTAATAACAAAACCTTGCTTCTCTTGCAAGCATTTGAATTGACTTGTGGTGATGGAACCATCAGATTAAGTAAACAAATTGCGGTATAACCAGAGACAAAATACAATGAACAAATTCTGACGTAGCCTGATAAAGAAATTAGAGAATGTTTAAGTGAAAACGTTTAGAATAAATGCTTGGACAAAACAGTATAGGCAATAATTATAACATACAAATACAACTTAAAAAAAAATTATTTAAAGGTATAAATAAAATTATAAATTATTTTATTTTTATTTTTATTTTTTATTTTTTATTTTTAATAATGTATGTTTTGAGAATGTGACACATTAAAAAATGAAAAATTATAAAGTAAAAAGAATCATAATTTTTTTTATTTTATTTTTTAAATTTTATTTTAATGTATGTTTTGAGAATGTGACACATTAAAAATGAATAAAAAAAAATTATTAGCTGGAACAAATCAAATCTTAAATTAGAGAATTCTAAATTAACTAATATATTGTAATTAATACTTGTTTTGCTTTGGATTTATATCTCTTTCTTACAGTTTTTATAACCATTTTTAATGATAATTTCAATACTATTCAATAATTACAGAATTTTAAATTAATATAAAACCACTTTTAATGATAATTTCAATATTATTCAATAATTAGAGAATTTTAAATTAATTAATATTTTAATTGAAGAAGATTATTTAAAGGTGTAAATTAAATTACAGTTTAAAATAATCATAATTTATTTCATTTTTTATTTATTAAATTTTATTTAAATGTATATTTTAATAATGTGGCACATTATAAATAAATAAAAGATCTTTTATTCGTTGGAAGAAACCAAATCTTAAATTAGAGAATTCTAAATTTAATATATTGTAATTAATACTTGTCTTGAATTAATATTTCTTTTACAACTTTTATAACTATTTTTTAAATGATAATTTCAAGACTATTCAATAACTAGAAGATTTTAAATTAATTAGCATATTGTAATTAATATGTATTTTGTCTTGAATTAATATTTCTTTCTTACAACCTTATAAAATAAATAAATTAAAAGATTTCTATTTTAATGTTTAATAAAAAATAATTCAAAGACTTGAAATATATTTATTTTATATTTAAAAACAAATAGAATACGACTTTATAATAATAGATTTTTTCAAATGAAATGACATCTTTATCAAATATATTGATACCTTCATATTTGATGCTATACTTGACTTTTAGTGGTGATAAGATTAAGAAAAGTGAAAAAATAATAATTAAAATTTATAGTGAAAATCTATTCTTAAAAAATTATTGGTGAGGTGAATATCTATTAAAATATTTAGATATTTTATAATTTTCTTAACATCATGATTATTTTAGACATTTAAAATGCTTTTTGAATCCATTCTTAATATAAATTAAATAAACAAGTTTATTTAATTAACTCATCTAATCATTCTTTTAAAATTAATTAAATATATTTCTAATGTTGATAAACACATTCAAACTATTTAATTAACCAATATAATGTTTCTTCTAACATAAGGATCTTGTTTATTTAATTAATTTAATTGTTTGGCCTTTTATTTCAATGTTCCTTACTTAAAAGAATAAAGCATTTATATATTTTATAAATCTCTTTAACATCATGATTATTGGGGTATCTTGTCATGTCCCAAAATTTCTAAAATTGCAATTTAGTGAAAATAGTAAGTGAGCAATCCCAAAATAGCAAATCAAGATCAATTGATAGTTTGGGAAATAATGATAAATTTGGTAATTTGGTTGAGATTTTAATATTATTAAAATACCAAATATATTTAAACTTAAATAGTTCCCTCATTTTGGCAATGAGCATTTGGGAAACTTCACTTGACTTATCTTTTTGGAAACTAATGGTTTTTTTTTGTAGTTTTGAGAAATGGAAAATTTCTTGGAAGTTGTAGAGGTTTTGGGAGATGGAAGTTTCTTTGGAATTTGTGGAAGTTTGGAGAATAGAAGGAAAGTTTCCTTTCCTTGGGAGTGGAATTTTGGTGCCAAAACATGGATTTTGAAAGTGCTTTAATTTATATAGGATATTGGCTTCATTTCTCATTATTCATGTTGGAGATTTTATCAAAGCTTATGCTTGTTTCTTCAATGGTTGATAAACCAATGGAGAAGGAGATTGTAGAACAGGATGTTTGAAAGTTTCCAGGTGATCTAAGGACAGGAGTCAGAGGATTATCAGGTGGTCTAAGATGGGAGTCATGGATTACCATAGAATAATCTCACTCAGAGATTATCATTGTGCATATTTAATATCAACTTCATAGCTTATTTTAGTTTTTGTAGGGGTTCTGGTTGAGAGTTTATATGATTTATATTTTTGAGTGTGTTTAAACCCTTTGTAGCATTGAGGTTGTGGGTATTACTGTAATTTGAGCATTTTCTCATGTGTTTTGTTGTTAAGAACATTTATTAAGAAATTGAGGAGTTTATCTGGTAGTTACAGTGATTTATCTCAATGTTTGAGCTCCAGATTTGGCGTTCTATTTGATGTAATTTGCAGCAAAAATATATTATTGATATTTGATGTACTTAGCAGAAAATGTGATGTTAAAACCATGGAAAAAATAGTAATACACATTCTACATTGGTTTCATTAAGTTATAGTTTTGGTTGGTTGTATTTTGGAGGGGTTTCTAGTATACCCGATTGCACCATTTATGTGTACTTTGCAAATCTGAGTTGTAAAGAATTTTTAGCTTTAAATCTGATATAAAATTGTAGCAAGGGGTATTACAGTGGTATTAGAGCGAAGATATTTCCAGCCTGCAGGGTTTTGAGATGCTAATCATAGGAGACTTCTACAAATCTATTTACATAGGTTTGGAAAATGATGTATTAGCTTCCAAAATATCATAATGGTTTGCTGAATATTTTATAAAGTGCACAATTTCAAAGGAAACCCTCACTTTTTATGAATATGCAGAGCTCACTAGGAAAGATTTGCCTAAAGGAGTGGTTTTTAGAGCTTTTGAGGAGTGCCTTTCAGAGGGAAAGTTTGAAGTTTCATTTGAAGATTACTTCATGAGAAGAAGTAAAGAAGGATTTGGTATGGAAAAATCTGAAGAAAAAAAAAAAATAATAATAATGAAGAAAAGATGAAAGTGGAGCTATAAGACGTCGTTGAGCAAGCTAAGGAGGCAAAATAGAGAGAATGCATATTAAACCGAGAAGGTAAAAACCATTTGATCATTCAAGATCATCCTTTATTAACAAATGAAGTTGGTGAATGTCAAGAAAATATTTTTGAAAATAAGGAGGAAGTAAAAGAGACAGAGGGACGCAAAATGATGATGGGTACAACAAAGATGAATTTACAAAAGAAGGAGAACACGTGCATGGTAAGGGAAGACCTGATACTTGTGGGGAAAGAAAAAGAAATAAGGAAGTCCCATATCACCCATGAAGCATTTCAGGTATGTGAGGATGTCCCAAAAGAGATTCATATAAATGAGCATATTTTAATGAAAGGAGATTTAGATAAATCTTTACATGTTAATGAATTTCATATTGAGGATATTTCTGTAAATCTTCCAAAAGTGTACAAATCAGCAATAAGAGATACAGGATGGAAGGGAAATCATTCATCCCAATTGTTAAATTTCTCATGGATAATGATAAGGGATCCAGGGGAGTTGAACATAATGCAAATGGATAAATATGTTTTCAAATTCAAAGTTGTACAGTGGAAATATGGTGATGTCTTCATAGAAATTAATTTCAAAGAGAAGGATGAACTCTTATTTGGTAGCACAAGGTATGGAAAACATTCTCAACTTTTAGATTTATTGTCTCTTTCCACGCAGATACCAAAATATTGTCATCAACAAAGGCTTGCAAAATTAAGTGATAGAGTAAGGGGCACAACTTTTAGTTTAAAGGACATGGGATATTGGTTTCATGTTTCAAATTGTTCTAAGATATGGAATCACATGGGATGTGTTGAGAATTATGACCATTTTGCAATGAGGTGATGTTTATGGTACATAGATCACTCATGGGAGTTAGGTCTTGTGTGCGGGAAATGTTGTGTACAAAAATATAAAATTCAGGTTCCAAAAGATCCACACACCAATGGGACTCTTGGTGCAAGTTATAGAGCTATATTGAATAGCTCAACTTCCCAAGGGATGTTCCATTGTTCTCTATCTCATAGGATCCCTCAAGTCAATTTCTTTGCTCTTAGATCACTGAGCAAAGTGACTTAGGAATGACAACTCCAAGAATGAGTGATGTTTGATTAATTTAGCATGAATGCATTCCTAGATATGTATGATATTGAATCTATGATGATTTAAACTAGCATAAAAGGTGATGCTATGATAAAGATTAGTAATCATCTCCTAATAATATCTAACATGGATATGCTATGATATTTATAATTACTTCTAAATACTATTAAGATTATTTTATCAAAGAGAGGCTAATGCTTAGTAAAATGACTATAGATTAGATGCATGAAACTTGGATATATCAAAATGAGAGAATGAGAGCTCTATTTATAGAAAAACTAGGGCAATGGATGGTCAAGATTGGATAATCTTAATAAGGGCCATGATTAGAGATTGCTTGAGAGGAGATGAAAGAAACATTAAATGCTTGAGAAGACATGGAGGTTATCTTAGGAGGTAAGGGTTAAGGTTAGGTTAAGGCTATCCATTGGATAAAGCTTTTACCCAAGGGGTAAACTCTTGTGCAAGGGTTAAAGGGATAACCAAGGTTAAAGCCATGAATGCTTGATGAGACCCTTGGGTTAGATGGGAGTTGAGTTAGAGAGAAAGTCTCGAATCATGCAAGAAGGTTGAGTTAATCATTAATGGTTAGGAAGACTTTGAGGGTTAACTTGTTGAAGATATAAAGCCTTTAATGGTTTTCAAAGACTTTGAAGGCTTTGAGAAGTGACTTCTCTTTGCTTAGGGATGTGACAATATTTAGGAGATGGATTAGGCAAAATTAAAATTGATTAGAATAATCTAGAAGGGGTTTAGAAGGCAAGTGGGAGATGTAAGGAAATGCAAGTGGAGGAAAAGGATTTTAATTAAAATAAAATTACTTTATTTCAATAAAAATTAGAAGCAACTTGCATAAATACAAGTGGGGGATGTAAATAAATAAATTAAATTTATTTATTTGCAAATTTCAATTTAATTAAATGTAAATTTAATTAAAAGGGGAGGAAGGGGAATTAATTAAATAAAGTAATTTATTTAATCAAAGGTTAGAAAAGGCTTAGGTGAACTTAATTAAATAAATTGAGTAATTCATTTAATCAAATAGATGAATATAAAGAATTTAATTAAATAGAATTTAATTAAATAGAGGAATGAGGTTAAAATGAATATTAAATATTCACTTAGGAAAGTGGTCATTTTTATACGTCTACATTTTGCCCCTCTTTGAAGTGATGTGTGTGCACATGTTGATTCAAAGAAAATTTGTCGGATATGCTGTCAAAATTTGATCGATATGATTTCGTGTGTCAAGATGTCGATATGATGCCCTAGATTTGATGAATGATATTGATGATGCCCCAGATATGAAGAATTGATTTGATATGAAACTGGTGTCGATATGAAACTTATATGAAAATGATGTTGAGATTTGATATGATAATGCCCCCTCGGGAGATTGTTCGTGCACAAAAGGCATGAATGATCTCTCGAAAGAAGAAGAATGTTATTTGAAAGATAGAAGAGTGGATAGTAACGACATGCATGGGTTTGATAAGATTGATTAGATTGATTGGATTGAGATTAAGATTGATTAGATTGAGATCAAGTTTGGTTTCAGGTATGACACCTCTTGTATAAGACAAAGATTATCGAAACTTCTCATTTCAGGAATGACACCGCCTATATAAGACAAAGATGATCAAAGCGTCTGGTTTTAGGAACGATATATCCTGTATAAGAGTTGATCAAAACGTCTAGTTTCAGGAATGATATATCCTGTATAAGAGCTGATCAAAATGTCTGGTTTCATGAAAGATACATCCTGTATAAGACATGATAGATGATAGTTGGAAGAACGATGAAGATATGAAAGTGAAGAAAGATTCCATGATGATGTGATAGATATGCATGCGAGAGTTTCAATGATGAATGTGCCTAGATGATGATGATGAGATGTATCTTGAAAATGAGATGTATGATAATGATAATGATGTGAGATGTATCTTAAAAATGAGATGTATGATAATGATAACGATGTGAGACTAATGTAAGATGAAATGTGTTTGGATGATATGCTAGTTTTTAAAATGATATGCAACTAAATGCAAGATTAAAATGATATGCAACTAAGTGATCACCTTCATTTTGTCGTTGTCATTCTTGTTTAGTCACTTGTTTTTGCTCTGTTTTTGTTTGTCATCATTGAGCTTTTGATATGTTGGAAGTTTATACAAGCATAATGGTATAATTGAACCATAATGACCCGAGTAACACTTACATAGAGTTTGATATGGCAAGACGACACAAGCGTCGAGGTATAATTGAACCAAGACGACCTGAGTGTTGCTTGCGTAAAATAGACAAGAGTTAACCATTTGTAAGCGCAAAGTGGAACAATGTCTTCAATGATATGTTTTAAATCATGTCTCAAGACAAATTTACACCATACAAGTGATCGCCTCACATATAGAAAACCAAAAAATATCAGACTCCCCCATCGTTTTCTCTAGCTTGATGCATCTTCGAGAAATTCAGGAGATCCAATGATTCAAAAATTTAAGATACAAAATAGTCAAAACTTCCTACTAGATGTAAACAAATTATAATTCAAAAAATCATCCATCATGTGTGCTAAAGTTGTATTTGGATAATGGTCTTGTTTTCTAGCCCGATGAGATGTTGTTGATAGGATTTCCTTAGTGTGTTGTGATCCTTGTTTCTTCGTTGTTTGGAATGGTTAACTCGAGAGGAATGTTGCCCCTAGCTATAGATATCTATCGATGTGGATATACACGGTGATTACCAAGCCATGGTGGGATATGATGAAGTGATCTTCAGATAATCAAGGACAATGACTACGCTAAGTATGTCCGGGACAATGTTGTGTGAATAGTGTCGGGTGATGGCCATTAGCGTTGACTTTGGATGGATGTAAAAGATATGAGTAGTGATAGATAGAGGAGTTGTTCTCTCACAAATAGTGCCCCTTGCCGGGTTTTCACCACTTGTTTTTATTGCACTTTTTTGTTTTATTTTTTATTTTTTTTGTATTTTTTTTTATTTTTTTATTTTTTCACTTTTTTCGTGCATTAGACAACTCTAAGTGTAGAATTTCTTCAAATGGATGTTGTTGGTTGGTTTGTCGAGCATGTCTCCTTCTGAAGTTGTTAGCTGATAGGTGCCTGATCCATAGGCTGAAATGATGACATAGGGACCTAACCAATTAGATTTAAACTTCCCTTTCTTTTCTCGATCCTGTTGATTTCTAGGATTATCTTTGAGTACAAGATCATCGACTTAAAAAACCCTAGGGATGACTCTGTGGTTGTAGCTTCTGCACATGCACTGCTGGTATGCTTTGAGATGATCATAGGCATGTTGTCTTTTTTCATCTAGAAGTCTAGTTCATGCAGTCTTTTTACCCGATATTCCTCATTTGGTATGAGGCCTTTCAAAGATACTCTGAGTGATGGAATTTTTACCTCAAGAGGTAGAAGTGCTTTTGATCTGTACACTAATAAATATGATGTAGCCCCTGTAGGTGTTTGAATGCTAGTCATGTATGCCCAGAGTGTCGGATTGAGTTGTACATGCCAATCCTTACCCGCATCATTTACTATTTTCTTGAGGATTTTCATATTATTTTATTTGATGCCTCTACTTGACCATTCCCCTGTGGGTAGTAAGGTGTAGAGAAGTGTTGGTGTAAATAAATATTCATCATGGATATTATTACACTTTACTTAAGTTAACTTAAGATAATGCATCTCTTCGTAGTTTGGATATGAGACACTTAGGGAAGTGTGCACATATGGATATAGCTTGTAGGAGAAATTCCATCTTTTGTGGTCTTATTTTGCTATTACACTCCACATTAGGTGGGTTGTCCACCTTTTGTGGAATATTATATTATTTATCCTACCTACTCCTAGCATTTCTTACCTACCCTTGTTTCTCATTGAGCCACATGTCATGATTGTGTGCTCGTATATCCATATGGCCTTGCCTATATAAGTAGGTCCATATTCATTGTATTGGTTAATCCAGTTGATCATTTGTATATTGATGAGAATATAGTGTGTTCTTGTCATTCTATTGTCTCTCTTTATGTTTTTCATTGTACCCTTGATCTTGGCAAAATCTCACATGGTATCAAAGCCATTAGGGCTTCATTGATTTGCTTTGGGAGACATCTTGGAAGGCTTCTATTTTCGGATCTAAGGGACTGCATTTTTTAGAGGCATCTTAGAGCGTTTTTGACCTCACCATTGCGTTCGAGAGGTAGTTTCCATAAAAATCGAGTATAAACTCGACCTATTTTGGCAAAAGTCAAATTTTGGGTGTGGAGGAATTTTTTGCCCAATTCGGGCAGTACGGTATGAAATTTTCGGATCTCAAAAAAAAAAATTCTAATTTTTTTTTCCAATTTTGAAAAAAAAATTTGGAAAAAAAAGGGAAAAAGGGGTTTTATTTTTGAAAAAAAAAAAACATGTTGTTTGGGGGTCCGTAGACCCCCCCCCTTTCTGCCCCCATCGTATTTTTTTTTCTGCAAGGCGTGTGCAGGTGTCGGTAGCAGCAGACCCACCACTGACAGCAGTTTGGCGACCTCGTGCAACAGCCCCGACGCCACCACCGGCAGCCGCCTAGCCCCGCTGGCCCTTCGGCCCCGACACCTCCCGCCTATCCGTCACCCCGGCATCTCCCGCTGACCCACCGACCCAGCCCATCGTAGACACCTCTTGCCGGCCCTCCGGCCCCAATGCCTCTTGCCACTGGCGCTTCCCATCGGCCCTCCAACGACCGCCACCTCAGCGCTGACCACCGCCACCTCAGTGTCGGGCCCTCCTCCGCCTGCCACGCAGGCAACCCGACCCAGTCACCTGCCACATCACTCGCAGGTGCCCAGTTAGTGCCACCTGGCTTTTTTTTTGCACAGTTAGTGCCACCTGGAATTAATTTTGTATAATAAGCACTCAGTTAGTGCCCAATCAACATTTTTTGAAAATTTCTTAGACCCCTCTCTGTTGAGCAATTTGGATTTTTGAGTCAACTTTGGAGGCTCATAACTTGCTCAATTTTGCTCCTTTTTGGGTGCAATTTTTTTTTATTTGGGCTAATTTTTCGTGCTCTTTGTAGTGGTGTAGTTATTTTTTGATTTTGGTGCATGGTTTATTTTTTATTTTTTGGATTCTCTCAGATGTACTTGTCCAATCCTCAATTTTGCAACTTCAAAGGCTTCGTTTGAGCTCATACGACCTCCTTTTCAGGTGTCGTTTTTTTGAAAGTGCATATTTTTTCATCTAATTTCATAATCTATGATCATTTTTGAGAGATTTTGAGTGGATATTATACTTTCAGATATTGGTCTTTTTTGGCCTACTTGGTACTTGTAATTTGTTTGGATCTTAGTTTAGATCTCTTGAATTATTAGTTTGAGTCTCCTTTGGCCTTATTGAGACAGTTGTAAAGTTGAAATCAGAAGTCCACTTTGCCATTTTTTGCAAGTGGCCCATCGTACACGCACTAAGTATAAAGTGCCAAATCATCATTTTTTTAAATTTTTTTTTTGGGGGGGTCTTTGATTGAGTGAATTTGGGGGGTGTCTTGTGTGATTGTGCCTCTCTTTCCTTGTGCTCTTTCATTTTTGTTGCAATGAGTCCTCATAAATTTCCACCTTTAACTCCACATAATTATGCATCATGGAAAATTAAAGTATGGAGCAAATAATTGGAAAAAGGTCTCATGCATTACATAGATGGAACAATAGCAGCACCACCTGATCCCAAGGTTGATCCTAATGCTCAGTTAGAATGGCTCACTAATAATTTCATGGCCCTTGGAACTTTGCGTAAGTATGTATCAGATGACCTCATTTTTCACATTGAGAAGTGTACTACAATCAAAGAGGCTTGGGATATGTTTCAGAAATTGTATGGTCAAGTTGATGAAATTAGAGGTTACAAGATTGAAAATGAGCTCACCAACTTGGATCCCAAGAGTTTTGATACAATCCAAGATTATGTCACTAAAGCAAATGAGCTAAGAGCAAAGCTTAAGGATTGTGGAATTGACAAAAATGATGCTCAGTTGATATTCAACTTGTTGGACAAGCTTGCACCAGAATATGCAACATTTGTGTCTAGCTTCCAAACTCATCGTTTGACAGTGGGGAGTTCCTACATTATGCCTTCATTTGATGCTTTCACAGAAATGTTGATATTGGAACAATCTAAGTTGTTGAACATGGGGCTTCTCAAGTCTTCAAAGTCCAAGGCTTTGGTGGCTAATCAAGGAAGTCAAGGGAGTCAAGGCAAAGATTCCAACAACAAGAAGAAGCAATCTAAGTCAAAACCACAGCAGGAAAAAGGGCAATCGTCCTTTTCATCACAACGTGATTTTCCATCCTCTTCCAAAAAGGGGACTCCACCTAAGAAGGATAAACCAACTTGTGCATACTGCAAGAAATATGGTCATGTTGAGCATTGATGCCACACCAAGCAAGTTGATGAGTTGACAAATCTTCTTAAGAAAAACATCAACTTGTCATCCGCCCACACAAAGAAGGATTCATCTCCTTCCTCTTCCTCACAGTTTAAGGGAAAAGGGCAAGCATTTGTGGCTACAACAGGTTCTTCATAGTAGTGGAAAGTTGACTCGGGTGCCTCTTATCACATGGGTTCTACAAAGGAGCAGTTTTCTTCATTAGAGTTGATGCTCTGCGAAATGGACAAGGTTAGTCTGAGATAAATAACACACACACAAGAAACCGTTAGTGTTAATCAATCAAAAACTAATCTAAATAGGCATATCAAAAGAGATACTAAAAATATGAAAGCATATTTAACTAAAGAAGTAAATATGATGAGGCATCTCCAAATATCTCCTAACATGCTCTTAGCTTCTTCTCCTTTGTTCCTCTCCTCTCCAAGTTCCAAAATAGTGTAGCTCTCAGCAGCTTTTTGCACTATGGATGCTTATGGAGGATTGAGATTTGAGTATTTTGCTTCAAATGGGAAATGAAAAATTAAAATACTAGATGCTATTAAAATGATTGATTTTAACTAAAATAACAAAGATATTAGTTTGCTATGCTAAATGCTCTCTAAAATGCCTATAGGTTAAATGCATACAAGTTTTCAGGATCTAGATTATAAAGAAATGGGCTCTATTTATAGGAAAAATGGAGCAATGGATGGTTGAGATTGAGTAATCTCAACAAGGGTCAGGATTGAATGGTATTCAATCCATGTGAGGACTTTCAACCCAATCCCATGTTGACAAGTGTCACCATGAGGAGGCTTGAGAGGAGAGATAAGGAGCATTAAATGTTTGAGGGGACATGATGGTTACCCTAGTCAAAGAAATAAATGCTTTGAAGAGACACATAGGTTACATGAGGGTTAAGTTAGGGGTCAAAGTCCTTAACCATGGGTGCAAGTGGAATTAACCATTAATGGTCATGTAAGAGCCATAAGTGGTTTGGAAGACTTTAGAGGTTAATTTGTTAAACACACAAAGCATTAATTGTTTTTCAAAGACTTTGGAGTCTTTGAGAAGTGACTCCAATTTGCTTAGGAATGTGACAATATTTAAGGGATGGATTAGGTTAATTAGGAAGGGTTTAGAAGAATCTAGAAGGGGTTTAGGCATGCAAGTGGATTTTGTAGGAAAATGCAAGTGGGAGGAATTTTGGTATTTTCAATTAAAATAAAATCATTTATTTCAATTAAATGGTGTAAGTTGTATTTGGATAAATATTTAAATAAATATTAATTTATTTAAATGAGAAAAATGAAGATAAAGCATTAAATGCTTGAAGACTTTTAAGGGAAACCATTAAAGGCTTAAGAAGACTCTAGAAGGAAGCCATTAAGTTTGAAGACTTTAACGGAAACCATTAAAGGCTTTGAGAAGACTCTAGAAGGAAGCCATTAAGTTTGAAGACTTTAAGGGAAACCATTAAAGGTTTCAAGTGGGTGAGGATAAATGGGTTTTTAAATAAATAATTTATTTAAAATAGTTGTGCAACTTGCATTTGTAGGAAAATGCAAGTGGGTGGAGGATAAAGGTGATTTAAATAAATAATTTATTTAAAATAGTTGTGCAACTTGCATTTGTAGGAAAATACAAGTGGGTGGAGGATAAAGGTGATTTAAATAAGTGTTAATTTATTTAAATGTGAGAGGTGGGATTTTGGGGGATTTAAATAAATATTAATTAATTTAAATGTGAGAGAAGATTTAATTAAACAAATATGATTTATTTATTTAATTAATGGTCTGAATTTGGTTAAGTGAATTAAATCAAATAAATTGAATTTATATATTTAATTAATAGGAGAAGAGGGTTAAGATGAATTAATTAAATATATTAATTGAATTAATTATTGATTGATGGTTAAATAATCAAATAAATACTAAATATTCATTTAATTAAGTGGACAGATTTATGTGACTACAGGAGCCATCTAAGGTACCTCACATTTACATAGGTGATGATACACAAGTTGAGGTTGAAGGGAAAGGTTCAGTTGACATGGATGATGGAATATTTGAGAATGTTCTTTATGTTCCTAACTTGTCTACCAACCTTCTCTCTATCAACCAAATCACTCACTATGGGAATGGGAAAAAGGTTGAGTTTAAACCTGATTCAGTTGTGGTAAAGGAACTTGATGATGATGCCTTGGTAGCAGTGGGACAAGTCAATGACAACTCAAGCCTTTATTTATTCTCCCACTTTGTACCAAGTTCTCCTTCTAGGGCTTTTCTTACTCATTCAAATTAAGAAAGTAAGCTATGGCATGAGCGGTTTGGTCACCTCAACTACCGCTATCTTCAACATCTCAACACTAAAGACATGGTCACAGGTCTACCTTGAATCTGTTTTTCAGAGGGTGTATGTTCAGGTTGTTCTATGGGCAAGCATCCCGAGGAGAAGTTTGATAAGGGGAAATCTTGGAGAGCTTTGGAAGTTCTTCAACTTGTTCACAATGATGTAGCAGGTCCATTTCCAGCACCTTGATTTAGGAAGGCCCTCTATGTCCTCACCTTCATTGATGACTACTCCCACTTCACTTGGGTCTCCTTTCTTATTCATAAGAGTAAAGTATTTGACAGATTTCAGGACTTCAAGACTCGTGTGGAGAAGCAATTTGGGAAAGTGGTCAAGATTCTTCATACAGATAATGGAAGGGAATATGTGAACAAAAGACTTGAGGATTTTTGTACATTTGAGGGGACTGATCTTCAGCATTCTATTGCATACACTCCACAACAGAATAGAGTTGTAGAATGCAAGAATAGAACTCTCAAAGAAATGGCTAGCCGTATGATACATGCACATTCTCTTGATCCTGCCTTTTGGGCAGAGGCTATCAGTTGTGCCACACACATCTAGAATCGGGTTCCTCACAAAGCTTTGCAAGGTATTACTCCTTTTGAGGCTTGGGCTGGTAGGAAATCAATTGTGAGATATTTCAGAGTCTTTGGGTGTCCAACATGGGCTCGCATACCTCCGCAGAAACATAAGGCATTGGAACCTCAGAGTAGGCCTTACTTTTTTGTTGGATATCCTGAGGGTGTTAAGGCATATAGATTGATGGATCCTGAGACACATGAGGTGTTTATTGAGATGAGTGTTCACTTTGAGGAAAGCTCTCCTAGCTCAGCCTCTATACCTCCTCCACCTTCCTCCATTGTGGATAGTGATGTTAGTGATTCAAATGATGAGACTCCTTCAGCTCCAACTCGTAGGGTTACACCTCCGCAGGGTCCACTTGCAGTTGAGGAGCCTCGTTCTCCACCTCCACCTAGACCTCATTGGGCTCGACAGACACTTGAGTTCGCAGGTTCTCTTGTTGGGGATCCTTTAGATACATAGAGGACTTGATCACAACATCAGGACCTTCCACATGCATTCATTGCTACTGCTTCCGATCCACAGACATTTCGGAAGCATCAAGGATTCCTAAGTGGGACCACACTATGGAGGAAGAGTATAGTTCCTTGATGAGGAATAACACATGGGAGTTAGTCTGTCTCCCTAAGGGGAGAAAGACGGTTCGATGTAAGTGAATCTATCAAACCAAGTTTGTAGCGGATGGTAGTGTTGATAAGTATAAGGATCGGCTTGTTGCGAAAGGTTTCTCTCAGGTTCTTGGTGTTGACTATACTGAGACCTTTGTGCTCGTATCCAATATGAACTCCATTCGCTTGACACTTGCTATTGCTACAACTCATGGTTGGGATGTACATCAGATGGATGTGAAGAGTGTTTTTCTTCATGCTGATCTTGAAGAGGAGATTTATATGGAGCAGCCACAGGGTTTCATCCAGGATACTTCCTTGGTTTGTAGACTAAAGAAATCTCTCTATGGCCTTAAGCAGGCCCTCAGGGCTTGGTATGCCAAGATGGATTCCTTTCTTCTCTCAGCAGGGTTCACTAGGTGTCATTATGATCCAAATATCTACATTTTGCGACAGGATGACTCTCACTTGATACTTGTGCTCTATGTTGATGATTTGATCATTACAGGGAGCACCACATCCATCATTAGCAGGGTCAAATCTACTTTGCATGACAAATTTGCTATGACTGACTTGGGTCTTTTGTACTACTTTCTCGGGATAGAGATTTCACAATCACCTTCCAGGATTACACTATCGCAACCCAAGTATGCTCTTGATCTACTTGCACTCTTTCATATGGCTGATTGTAAGCCTACATCGACTCCCTTTCTTTCAGGAGTCAAGCTTGAGGCTCAGTGTTCTACACCACCAGTTGATGCCATATTGTATCATCAACTTGTGGGTAGTCTCATCTACTTGACTCATACACGCCCTGATATTTCATTTGCAGTTGGCATGGTTTCCCGCTTCATGCAAGAACCACATGAGCTTCATTGGAAAGCCGCCAAACGCATCCTTCAATACATCAAAGGTACACATCACTATGGGATTCACCATGCAGCAGGCACATGACTTCGCTTGGTTGGTTACACAGACTCTGATTGGGCTGGCGATCTTGATGATCGTAAGTCTACTTCAGGTTACAATTTCCACCTTGGTTTGGGCCCTATTTGTTGGTAGAGCAAGAAGCAGCATGCTATTTCTCTCTCTTCGACTGAGGTTGAGTATCGAGGAGTTGTTAACGCAGCGACTGAGATCATTTGTCTTCAGCAAATTCTCACAAAGTTTGGGTTCACCACTCCATGGCTGACAGTTCTACATTGTGACAATCAGAGTGTTATTGCAATCTCGAAGAACCTGGTCCAGCAACAGCGGATGGAACACATCAAGATCCATATGCACTATATCTGAGAGTTGATTCAGGATCAAGTCATTGATTTGCAGTATTGTCCTACAATAGAGTAGGTTACTGACATCTTTACCAAACCTTTCACTAAGAGTGAGTTCCAGCAGTTGCGAGCTCTCTTGAGGGTGCGAGATGTCTCATTAGGGGGGGTCTACTGACTTCTCCTTCCTCTCTTATGGAGGGGACTTTTTCCTCTTTGAGGTTTTGTCCTTCTTCTTTAAGAGTCTTTTGTACATTCATCTCTCTTTTGGGTGGAGTTTTTTTCCCACTAGATTTTCTCTCTTTCTCCATTTGTGAGAGATTGTTTTGCATAGTTTTGCTTGCATTTGCATATTGTACATGGGTACCTATCATGGCCTTATAGCTGGGACCCATCTTGAATTGTTGACTTGAGTCTTCATTCCCCTAAGTTGCACTTAAGGGGGGGTCTTGGTGTAAATAAATATTCATCATGGATATTATTAAAATTTACTTAAGTTAACTTAGGATAATGCATCGTTTCGTAGTTTGGATATGAGACACTTAGGGAAGTGTGCACATAGGGATATAGCTTG